>NW_017259227.1:130921-191156 GCF_001594045.1 Atta colombica | reverse complement strand
AACAAGCCATTTCAAAACGCCTCAAAGCCATGGGAATGATTCAGAAGCAAGGAAATTGGGTGCCGTACGAATTGAAGCCGAGAGATGTTGAACGGCGTTTGTTTGCTTGTGAACAGCTGCTTGAAAGGCAAAGACGGAAGGGATTTCTGCATCGCATTGACTGGGAACGAAAAATGGATTCATTACGATAATCCCAAGCGCAGAAAATCATGGCGAGTTCCCGGCCATGCTTCCACGTCGACGGCCAAACCGAATATTCACGGCTCCAAGGTCAAGCTCTGGTGGCTATTTGGTGGGACCAACTCGGCGTAGTGTATTATGAACTGTTAAAACCGACTGAAACAATCACAGGCGATCGGTATCGAACGCAATGATGCGTTTGAGCCGAGCATTGAAAGACAAACGGCCGCAATACAACGAAAGACACAGATAAAGTGATTTTGCAGCATGACAATGCTCGACCCCATGTTGCGAAAGTGGTCAAGACATACTTGGAAACGTTGAAATAGGAAATTCTACCCCACCCGCCGTATTCTCTAGACGTTGCTCCCTCTGAGTATCACTTGTTTCGATCAATGGCACACGGCACGACCAGCACTTCCGGTCTTATGAAGAAGTAAAAAATTGGATCGATTCGTGGATAGCCTCAAAAGATGACCATTTTTTTCGACGCGGGATTCGTACACTACCCGAAAGATGGGAGAAAGTAGTGGCCAGTGATGGACAATACTTTGAATCATAAATGTATAACCAGTTTTTTACAATAAAGTCTCGAATTTCGAAAAAAAAACGACGGAAGCAAAATTCTACACCTAATATATATATATACACAATATATATACAGGATGCTTTCGATACCTACACAGTAAGTCGGGTTGCTTATCCAATTGCCCTTTTCCGAAATATTAATTGTAGGTTGCTTATTATTGAAATTATGAAACCTATCACATCGACATATTATATAATGAAGCCTCTTCTTTCGTTTTTTATATCGAGATACGGTAATGTTTTGGTACTAAGGCAAGCGCAACGTAATAATAACACTTCAAATTTTTTGACAAAAACAATGAGGAATTAGATATTAAAAAGCACTGTAATTAAAAAAAAGAATATGAATGTGTTTGTTATCTGCTGCAATATATCTTTGTGTTACATGATATGTCCTCTTGCATAGATATGTCCTCCTGCCTCTATCTTCTCAGTTTTTATTATTTTTAGTACATACATATATGGTATTGTAGACTCATCCATTTAATAAGGCTAAGATTTGACTTACTTAAATTTGCATAACTTAAAATATATACAATCAAATAAAATATTAAATAGCAAACAATACATTCAAATATATGTGATAATACGCTCAAAAATTTAAGAAAAATAAGGAAATAAGTATAATTAAATGCTAAAATGTAGCTTAGAAACGTTTCAAAATACTTGGAAGTAAAAATCCGTTATAATAAAATATAATATATGTTTAAAAGGTATTTTTTTTTGTTTTAAACATGATTTTTTTCTAAAGTTGTTTAAAACATATATAAAACATGTTTTAAAAGAACTAAATGTTTTTTTTTTAATAACACGTTTTTTTATCAATCCTGCTTCTCTCATGCACTACTCTGCGCACTGCCTCGCTCGCGTTCTTCAACTTTCCAATAGTTTTAAAAAACTTTTTCAGTAGTAAAAAATTCGAGAATTTTTTAACAGCAAATTCAATTCTTCTTTGACCAATTGGTGTCAGACGGAATTCTTAATCTTAAAAACTAGAGTGATTTTTTGAAAAAAAAAATTATATCGATTCCTAATAATTGAAAGATAATCTTTTTTTTGAATTCGTAGAAAAATGTCAAATTTCGAATGCTTCACACAGCTATTTAATGTGATGCTTGTTAACGAAATTATTTCCATTTTTTTTACACGGAAAAAGATGTCCACTTTTTAAGGCATTTTATAATAGTTAAATTGCAAAAAATCGTTTGGTTATTAAGTGATAGTGCAAGTCTTGAAAAATCACCCCTGTAAATTGCTTATACGACTGCTCAAAGATGAAGAAATTAAGTTTTCCGCAGACAAGTTTGTAGTGAACAAATGGCTTTTTGCATAAACTAATGAACATTTCAACAATGAACTCGTTCATTGGACTAGATTTGTTCATCATTACGAAAGCTACATTTTATGAGAATTTCAAAGTTT
Source organism: Atta colombica (assembly GCF_001594045.1). Classification (NCBI taxonomy): domain Eukaryota; kingdom Metazoa; phylum Arthropoda; class Insecta; order Hymenoptera; family Formicidae; genus Atta; species Atta colombica. The sequence goes on along the minus strand of NW_017259227.1, from coordinate 188,966 downwards.
TGCGTTTAAATCTCAGTGAACAGAGAGCGAGTGCAAAAATGGCTTTTTTCGATGTATTTTATTTTTTTTCTACTGAACTAATAGATTGATTTTAATGTTCCACATTTTGTAGATATTTCGAATACCTACAATTTTTTATACCGAATTTTTTTCCATACAATCAATATTGTTCGTTTTATAAGCGAAAAACATGCTTTTTGCTATTCGATTTTTTTTTGTATATTTTTTTCACAAGTCAAGTCTTAAGTTTCAAACATACATATTAGATACGGGAAAAAATGTTAAATGTAACGGGAAAAACACCATGAACTTTTTCGCACCTAATATTTCTTTTCTAATGGCCTTTTAAGACTTCCGTGAAAGGAAATGCTTTATAATTTGTTTTCAGTAAAATTCTACTTCTATTTAACTTCTATTTAACTTCTATTTAACTATTCTTGCTACTCGAGGTTATAAAGGGGAGATAGATATACTATATAACGCGCAAAATCGTAAACAATTAAATATCTAATATAAATAATAGGGAGCATATAGTCACAACACTAGATGTTTTAAACGGAAGTCATATATTTAAAATTATAATAACGTAGACATTTCAATCAAGATTTGACCATCATCAGTACATAACAATATCAAGCTGTTAAATAAAGAAATATATAAAATTAAACAATGAAAACTAGTCAAAAAAGATGGTAAAACAATTTTACGCTGGTACGAGTTAACAGAATAAGTTGAAGTCCAGAAATTGAAGTTGAACAATAGTCAATCGCTTATGAAATATTTTCTATTACATTTAGAATTTCTTATTACAAGAAGCAAAGTGTGACTTCGTGAAAAATATGGAATTTAAAGATTTTATTTAAAATAAAAAAGAAAATACATTTTTCAATAATATTACTTTATGATACATTATTATTCATGAGAATCAGTTAAGTTTCATAGTAATAATTGCTTACCATGTATTTTGTGATGCAAATCTTCGCAAGTGTAATTCGCAGTTAATAGTATAAATTAAAGATAAAAATTCGAATCTTAGATAAGAATTATTGCTAACAAAAATGTGATGATCCGTAGCTAGCGACAGGTTTTACACATTGTGAAAGAAAAAGGAGAGGAAATGAGAAAGGAGAGGAAATGAGAGAGGAGAGGGTTATTCTATTGGTGAGTAGAGGGGCTTTTTTCAATGATTGGTAGATAGATTTCAGAAAAGCATTCTGTGTTACTCTGTTTGTTTACACTCATTTCTTGTATTTTGATATGTTTCATCTTGGAGATCATCCTTTTATAATAAGATTGTTCGGAGTCAAGAATGATAGTATTATTCCAATCAATCGTATGATCATGATCTAGTTTGTGACGAGAGATAACAGACAAGTATCCATTGGTTTTTTGAAATCATTTTTATGTTCTTTTAAACGCAGTCTTCAGTTTCTTTTTTGTCTGTGCTACATATGAATACTTGCAATCGAGACAGTTTATTTTATACATCACATTTGAGTGATCTTCTTTTTTAATTTTATCTTTGCCTGTTTTAATGAAACCTGTTGTATTCATACAATTCATTGGTTTATGAGCAATATTGAAGTCAAATTTTTTTGTGAAACGTAAACTGTTGCGTTTTAACATGATTTATACTATTCTGTATTAAGGGGATACACTATTATTACAATTTATTAAAACTTACATGTTATTTAGGATACCCCTTATTGATGTCTAGGGCCGCCGAGCGGCCGAGATTACCGAGAAAGCATTTTTGGTCGCTTGAAACAAGTGAGAAGGAGCTCGCTGTCTCATTCATTCTCGGCTGATTCAAAGATAAGAAGATATTCTCTGCTAATGTATTAATTATGTATTTGTTGAAGATGGTTAAAACCTATAACGAAATATTCAAACTATAAATATTCTTTAACACATTTAATAATTGTATAAAAATTGCGCACACTTCTTACCGTGCTGATTCCAAATTAGCCTTCTTCTAAATCTGTATTATTTTATATTTATAGTTTGAATATTTCGTTATAAATTTTAACCATCTTCAACAAATAGAAGTCTTATTTTATATATATGAGGGCAAGTCAATAAGTTCTTAGAAAATTTTGTGCGACACTCGCAGTGTTATGTCACATTACTTTTTGACAAGTAGCATCTCTTAGCTGATTATTGTTAAATTTTGAGCGGAATTCATCGCGTGATTTCATTTCTGTAGACAATTAAAGCGAGCAATCTTTGTATTTTTTGCAAAAAAACGAGCTTCGTATAGTGATCAAACATCTATGTACGAAAGATTTAACGCCGAAAGAAATCAAAGCCGAATTGGATAATGTTCATAGCACATCTGCACCAGCGTTTGTATATAATTGAATGAATTTAAATGTGGTCGTCCACATGCACTTCATTCGGGACGTCCAATTGAGGCTGTTATGCCAGAAATCATCGATAAAGTCCACGATATTATTTTGACTGATCGATGAGTGAAAGTGCGTGAGCTTGTTGAGGCCACAGGCATATCACATGACACAGTGATTTCAATTTTGCACGAACAAATAGGTATGAAAAAGCTATCGGCAAGATGGGTACCGCGTTTGCTCACTGTGGATCATAAGCGCGACCGTGTGACGATTTCAAAACAATGTTTGGAGATGTTTCAACGTAATCCAGATGAATTTTTGCGTCGATTCATTACTGTGGATGAAAAATGGATCCATTACTTCACACCCGAGAACAGTCCGAAGAAACAGTCAAAACAATGGACTTCATCGGATGAATCAGCTCCGAAGAAAGCGAAGTAAATTCGGCCGGAAAAGTGATGGCTACAGTTTTTTAGGATGCACGTGGTGTAATTCATATCGATTACTTTCCGTCGAAACAAATGATCAATAGCGATTACTACGCAGTCTTACTGGACCGTTTCAATAACATTTTAAAGAAAAAACGTTCCCATTTGACAAAAAAGAAAGTGCTCTTCCATCAAGACAATGCAGGTTCACACGTGCCTGGCACCGATGACCAAATTCAACGAATTCCGCTACGAATTGCTTCCCCATCCAGCATATTTGCCAGATTTAGCCCCCTGCGACTATTTCCAAACCTGAAGAAATGATTCGGAAGAAAGAGATTCACCATCAGAGAGCAACTCATCACCGAAACAGAGACTTATTTTGAAAAGTTGGACAAATCATATTCGGAAGGCTTGAAAAAGTTGGAAAATCGTTGGTTCAAGTGTACCGAGCTAAAAGGAGACTATATTGAGAAATAAAAATAAATCGAGCAAAAAAAATATGTTTTACTATGTTTTTTTAAAAACTTATTGACTTGTCCTCGTATCTCTTTATTCTAAATTGTCATTTTACAATATTGTTACAATATTTGCAATAAAATATTAGATTTTCAATATTGCAGCAATATTGCTCCAATGCTTCATGCTATAAGAGTATATGTATTATATACATTGATTATGATAAGTGTATACATTTATTAAATTAACTTCGACTGTGACAATATGATACTTAAAATATCCATCACAAAACTAAGTAAGGAATTTTTTAAAAATACAAAAGATAAAGTATTCTTACGTTATTTAATAAAACTTGATTTTTCGTAATTTATTATATTTACATATTCGCATTAATTCTTATAAATATATTTGTAATATGTTATATGATTGATACTTTGAATAAATTATAGCGTTTTCTCTTGGTTGCACTATCGCCCACCAGTGCAACACTCATTTGGCGTACCGTGTTTCCGTGGTTATGTAGTGCAAATTTTATACACAAAGTGGGAGTTTGCTACACTGTTTCACAAGAATGTAGAGCCAGTGTGATATTTAAAATTTGAAAATAAAAGTCAAGCAGAAACAGGATTTCAATACAATAATAAAATAGTTCATGTAGTGATGTACATCGCTTTTTTTCATGAAAAAAAAATTTTAGTTTTTCTCAATTTGAAAATGTTTTTTTTAATTATACCTTTTTTAATACGCAAGATTAGATTAAATAAAAAATTTCTTTTCGTAATGTTAAAAAAAATATTAATAAAATTTATGTAAAATCTACAAAATATAAAAAATTAAAAAAAAAAATTAAAAAATGCTTAAAATGTAAACAATAAACTTCTTAAAATGTACGTGGGTTGTTTGATAAGTTTTGGTAAATTTCCATGAAATGGCGCTATAATCCATTCGAAAAATTCACTCTTCGAACCCCTTCAGGCCAAATTTCAGCCAGAAAAGACGTATAGTTCACGTTTGATAGTCATTTGAAGTAGGCTGTCTCAAAATACTCATTGACGGTGACAATGACTTCCTCATTTGACGAGAATTTCTTCCCACCGAGCCAAGTTTTTAAGTTTGGGAACAGAAAGAAGTCACACGGGGCCAAATCCGGAGAATAGGATGGATAAGGAATCAATTCATAGCCCAATTCGTAGTTTTGTTACTGCAACGGTTGACTTGTGGGACGGCGCGTTGTCTTGATGGAAGAGCACTCTTTTGCGCACTAATTTCGCTTCAAATGACTATCAAACGTGAACTATGCGTTCTTTCTGGCTGAAATTTGGCCTGAAGGGGTTCGAAGAGTGGATCTTTCGAGATGTCGCGTCATCAAATGGATTGTAGCGCCATTTCATGGAAATTTACCAAACTTATCAAACGACCCACGTATAAAATTACGAGAATTATCTAGATCTAGCTAGGATATAGGAGTTGGAATATTGGATGTTCTAATAGGATGTTCTAAGAATTAAGATGAAATAATAGAATTATTTGAATAATTTGAAACTGAATATATAAAATGGTTGCATAAAGCAGGATAATAAGAGTCAAGCACAGTAATTCTTGTGCAAACCAATACGTTAACAAAACAACTGTATTAATAAATATGCGCCATTTATGTTTCGGCTCACCTTTGAGTCATCCTCAGAAACTATATGTTGTAGTTACAAAAAATGTTTTTACAAACTAATTCATTTCAGCCACCTCCACCTATTCACGGAAACTATAATATAAAAACGATTTCTAATAACAATCTAAAATGTATTAAATGTTATTGTAATTCAAGATGGAATTATTTAAAGCAATGAAGATCCAGCTTTGAATGTAATAGACATTTTAAATTTCTAGTATTAATTCTCACATATGCGGTCTAAAAAAATAAAGATTCTTAATAAATGTATTAAAATTATTAAAGGTAAATTTGTTAGAAGCAAGACGATTTATTGTAAAACAATAGAAGATAGCTTTAAAACAAGAATTTATCATCGCAAACACTTAAATTCTATAGGTTTATTCAAAAACTAGTCTTTGACTATTCATTCAGCGAATCAGTGTCAATTATATAGAGTCCTTTCAATAGGGACGCTCGAAATTTATTAGATCATAGCCATGTTGTTAAAGTGACATCTGTCAAATTTGTTGTGAATTGTATAGTAGTGTTTAATAGTGTGGCAAATCATCATGAAAGGTCATAGTGTTGAGCAACGTGTGCAAATCATAAAATTTTATTATCAAAATTTTATTATCAGTGCTCCGTTCGAGAAACATTCCGCGCATTACGTGATTTTTATCCTCGCCACAACCGTCCTGCCGAGTCAACTATTCGACGTTTAGTGGCCAAATTCGACCGATATCGATAAATAATCAGCCAATACCAGTACGTCGCCGGAACGCAAGGTCTGCTGAAAACATCGCTGCTGTGCGAGAAACCCGAGGCGGTCAATTTCTCTTCGTTCACAAGAACTTGGCCTTTCTGCGACTTCAACTTGGTGAATTTTGCGTCGGGACTTAGGTCTGCATCCCTATAAAATTCAACGACTCAGGAACTTAAGATAAACAACCATAAACAACGCCATATGTTCGCTGATTAGATTTTGGAGCAGTTGGAAGTTAACCCAAATTTCGCCAAAATATCTTTAGCGATGAGGCCCATTTTTGGATGAATGGATATGTGAACAAGCAAAATGTCGAATTTGAGACGATACCAATCCAAGATACACTAGCTCCAAATGCATCCCGAGAAAGTCACTGTTTGGTACGGATTTTGGTCTGGCGGAATCATCGGTCCGTACTTCTTCAAAACGAAGCGTTGCCAACGGCGAGCGCTACAGATGATAAACAACTTCTTGTGACCTAAAATGGATGATATGGATACCGATAACATGTGGTTCCAACAGGATGACGCTACGTGCCACACACTGCATGCTACGATTCTGCACGAGCGATTTGAGGGCATGATTATCTCGCGCGGCGGCGACGTGAACTGGCCACCGAGATCGTGTGATTTAACGTCTTTAGACTTCTTCCTTTGGGGCTATCTTAAATCGCAGATCTATACGAATAAACCGCAAACAACTGATGCTCTCAAAGTCAACACAAACGCCATCCAGCAAATTCAGCCAGATTTATGCGAGAAAGTCATCGAAAATTGGACCGCCCGAATACGTGTCACCAAGCGAAGTCGCGGCGGACATTTGAGCGACGTTATGTTCCATTATTAATGCCATAAAATATTTTTTCAAAAAAAAAATTGAGTGAATATCTCACACACAACTTGTTTTATTTACATTTAAAAATCGAGCGTCCTTATTGAAAGACCCTTTATTAAAATTAATGAAATAACTTTTAATACTTTTAATAATTTTGAAACGTTAATTGCAAGGAGAGAAAAAAGAAGGAAAAAAACTCTGATATTAATTATAGTCCAGATGGACATCAAAACTGAATCTTTAATAATTTAATCTTGATGTAAAGAATGTACATTGATTAACTGGCAATAACAATGCTCCATTTATAATCCGTCTACAATTGGAAAGTAGGCCTTGGAAAACCTCTCTAAATCCGTCTGCAGGTTGAGGTTATGTGTCTCCTGATGTGTAGCATCTTCGATACCAATCTTTTTCTATACTAGGATTCCTCATCCATTGTAATGTTTTCCCGATCGAACTCGTGATTCTTTTCCAATCGATGGTTATGATCGAATGTATGGTCATGTGAACTATATTCCACCGAATATGATTTCTGTGCTCAGCTATTCTCGTCTTCAGCTATCTTCCTGTTTGTCACGTAGCTCGCATTGCAATCTTTGTAACAATCTTATATACTATATCAGATTTCTTTTCATGCGGAAGGGGATCCTTATGTACCTTGATGAATTCACGCAACTTATTAACACTATAAAATATTCTAATATCTTCGCTGTTTAATCTATCAAATTTCTCGGAAAAGACCGGAACGTAAAGAACAGTAAACAATGAAGACTTCGCGTTTTCGATATTATCACTATTATGTTTTTTTTTCTCTTAAAATTAATAATATTATTCTAATCAAAAAGAAGCAAAAGAGCATAACTCAATTATTTTTACGTTATATAATTTTTTCGAACTTAGTTGGATTAAAACGAAAAATTTCCTTATAATTTTGAATAATTTAAGTAGCATTTATAGTCCATTTAAAAAAAAAATTTTTTTTTATTCAATTGGATTGAAAAAGTGCATTTCATATTCAGAATTGAACAATATTCACGTTGCAAAAATTGCTGATATTATTTTTGAATTTAACTGAATTAAAAAAACTACTTCCAATTTACAATTCTGAATTGGGTAGTATTTACGATGCACAGGAAATGCTAATATTGTTTTTAGATTGAAAGGCATAGAGATATGCTGTATGCAATTCTTATAAATGAATAAAAATGCATTCAGGATTGAAAAGGCACAAACATTTGCTTTATGCAATTCTTATAAATGAATAAAAATGCATTCAAGATTGAAAAGGATTCATTTTAACATTCATGAATCCATATTTCTGAAAATCTGAATCCATTTTAATCCATTTCAATCCATTCTCGGGTAGTTTGATCGTTCAAAATACATGAGGAAGTTATAAAATATTTGAAGATTCAAAAAGCACATTCTGAAAAAGCTTGGGAATCTTTAGATTTGCCTATTTGATTTACATCAATTTATAGAACTGGACATTTTCTTCTTAGAAGTAAGTCCATTTTGTGGTGATGATGTATATGAAAATGACATTTTGCTTGGTTTCTGCCACCAATTCTATGTACAATTTGCCTTTCTGCAATAAAAAATTAGTAGCAGGCTGTGCTCAGAATCTGTCTCCGCAGACTTTGCTATCAGAGATCTTAATCCTACACTACCACACTTGGATAAAATTTACCCAGACGAATTTTAAAAAAAATCCGTCATTTCGACAGAATTGAAGAAGTAGAATCGGGATGTGAGGAAAAAAATCTTATAAATGCCCTGTAAGTATATCTTTTCTATCATAAGCCATGTCATTTCGTTCGGTACTATTTTAGCCACGTTTTAAATTCACATTGGATAAAAAATATCCGAGTGTGTTGGAAATATGAGAAATATTTCATCGCATGTGATGAAATAAAAGCCAAGGTAAATGTCAACATTCTTAGTAAATGTGAATGGAACCTAGTGCTTTTTTGCAATGTCCTGCGTGCAGAAGTCATAACAGAGAGAGTTTTTGCAATATTTTTTGATGAACATGTTTTTTCCTTCTTTTGAAATTTTTGTTCAAAAACATTGACATTCACTTTTATTTCATTCACTTTTATTTATGAGTGCTATTTTGAAGTCATCATTTTCTTAATTTTCAAAACTTTTCAACATATCGAATACACTTCAATGCATGAAATACTGTAGATAAAACAATACTTTTCATAATTTTACATGGGACAAAACCAAGTCTCCAGTACATGACATACATATTGGTGTAAAGTTTGACAATCGGTCTAGTAATCGATCGTTATCAGATATTCACTCGGTCAAATAAATATGTTTTTTTGGAGTAGTCATATGAGGTATTTGTTTCTTAAAAATATCATTTACATTTTTCAGAAACTATGCTTCATATTTTTTTTATTCTCTGAAAAGAACAGTGTAAAAAAATCAGCTTTTTTCGAAAAAAAAAGGATTCTTCCGAAAATGTCAAACGCCCGATTTTCATGAATTTTGAAACACTCTACTCAAATATCAAATGAATATCCTTAAATCGATTTTCATCGACAAGAAGGTTTAATACTAAAAATGTTTAAGTAAAGTTATATACTACTTGAATGGATTACCTTTACATAGCTCATTCTAAATTATTTCCGAGAGACTTTGACATTGACCTTAACCTCCAAGAAGATCTACTCCACTGCATAGCCTTGACAAGGAGAGGGGGGGGGGAGTGGTGAGATGAAACCAGCGACATATATACAAGAACTAATCATTCTGTTCCTTGCTAGAAACCGGGATTGATAGTTTATGGCGTTTAAGACCCGTGATGTCTTTTTCTATTTTGATGAGAGCAGTGCAATAGAGTGAAATAGCGCGGGTCTTGAACATCACATAATCTATAAATTTCTGGCTTCATCCCCTACTAAAAATTATAGAATGCTTGGTTTATGTGAATATATATGTCGTTGGAAACTCATTTCGCGTGGTAAGTCGGATGCCTCTGAAACAGAGGGAGGGAGGAGAGATGAGAGCATAGACATAAGGCGCGTTCCACTTAACATTCGCAACGCTCGCATAATTTCATCCTTGTTTATAATATTTGAAAATGATGAGGATAAAATGATGCTTGCGAGCATTGCGAATGTTAAGTGGAATGTGTCTATAGCATCTCTAAACCGAGGAGATAACTCTCATTTAGAAAAAGACGCATTCACTTGATGCAGATTGATTCCGCTATTTATCCACTCACTTTTGCAAATGTGCATGTGTGCATGTATGTACGTATATGTACATACACATAATTCTAGTGCGGTACAATACTAGTGTGTGCAGCACACTACTATGTACATACACACATACAGTATGGTATCCATCACGCTTTCCAGTAAACGAGAATAGATTGAAATGAATTGAAATGGATTCAGATTTTCAGAAATATTGATTCACGAATGTGAAATGAATGCTTTTCAATCCTGAATGCATTTTTATTCATTTATAGGAATTGCATGGAGCATATCTCTATGTCTTTCAATCTAAAAATGATATTAGCTTTTTCTGTGCACATTGTGAATACTTCAATTCAAAATTTTGAATAGGAAAAACATGCAGTTTTTCAATCCAATTGCATTCAATTGAATTTAATTAAAGCCAATTAAATCCAAAAAAAGTATTCGCTATTGAAAATATTCTATCCGCATTCGGATAGAAGAAAATTTCAATCCATTTTAATCCATTCTCGTTTGCTGGGTTCTACCATACTCTCCTACTCATTTTAACGAATGACAGACAAATGGCGGCTTCCGGCTGAATCCACTCTCCCTTGATTCTCTTTGATTTGGTGCTGTGCGTTTTCTCTTGTTTCGCGCATGCGATATAGTGCATCTATAAGAGAAGGGATCGAAAGCACAAAAAAGTTCGGCGAGCTAACCTGGCTAAAATTCCGAGACGAAACACGTTCGGTTCGCGCTCGTCGTGAGACTCTCACAGATACGAGATTCTGTTTGTCGATCTGATTGTAAGCTATTATATTTCAATTTCTTTCTTTTTTTCGATTTCCTCTCTTAATAATACACTTTATGCATGCGCGAAACGAGAGAGAACACATCAGTATCAAATTGATGGGGAGCACACACTTATGCATAACGCATAATGTATAGGTGCTTAAGGAAACCATCCAATCAAAATTCTCCTTTACTGTGAAATGGGAGGAAAGGAAAGATTTTGATTCGCTTATGTACTACTATGTGTTATGCGTTATGTAAAAGTCTGTGTCGTCCTAAAACTTTATATTACTAAAGTGCATTAGTCCGCCATATTGGACCTACTAACCATATTATGTACCAATATAATGGATATGAATAACTATGTACCAATAATATTAGAGTCCCTATAACAGAGTCTGGACACTGCATTCGCGTATATGCCTACCCGCCATTAATCGGTCAAAACCGGAAATATACCGCCGTGTTTACCGCGCAATTCAAATGACTGCTTGCTGTCAGATACGCGGATCAGAACGAAATCGAAACCGATAATCGGGTCGTAATCGTTATTTTTGTCGGATCGAAACTGATAACCGGATCGAAATGTTGTGCAGGCTAATGGATTGTAATCAGACCGAAAATGTTTTTCGATTAGGTTTCAGTCCAGTTTTCGAATTCAGATTTTTTAACCTCTTCGGTATGTACGATTGTCGACTATAGTCTACAGCTATTAAACATACATATTCCCGTGATGTAATAATCACATAACTCGGCCCTACGGCCTAGTTGGCTATGGTAAACAACAAGAACAATGCGTTCCCTTTTTACAGTCGAAAGAGAGAAGAATGCTCGCCTGTGGTTGGTCGATTTTTGCAACTTTTGCAAAAATAGATGAAAACTGTTCTTAACTACCATGACATTCAATAAATAATTGTAAAAGGCACGAGAAAATCGAGAAGTTTATCAAAATTTATTCAATGCGCATTTTATGTCTATTTTCATGTCATCTATTTTCATGTCACGTTTTTTTTGACTATTTACTGACTCAGAAGGGATTAAGGAGAAAGTAAGAATTCGTTCATTTTTACAAGTGTTTTATAAAACAATCTCATTATTTGGTTTTATTTAAATTCTTTTATTTACAAATGTTTTGCAAGAAACTTTAACGTATCATTTCTCACTTATGACGTTATGATCCAATGTTGCCACTACCACAGCAACTGCAAGAAAATCTTAAAGAGGAAAAGGATATTTTAAGTAGCAATATTACAGAGAGTGTTACTATCTTATTTTTTTATTTGATTATGATAATTTACGTAAGAATAATATGTTATTTTATAGAAAATTATTTTATCAAAAAGCTGTAAACGATCATTGGCAACGCTACAAATCGCTGATGTAATCGACGTAGATGACGTTGCAGAAGATAATAAAAGTGAAATAGTAACAAAAAAGAAAAGAAATGATCTATTTATTTTAGAGTGCTTATATCCGTTTTTATTGTAATGCAGTTTACTTTATCTAACTAACTTTAATCTCGGTTCAACTAACTCTTTATTTCTAGTTTTAAGAATTAAAAAAAGATGAAGAGAAAGGCTCTTAGCAGAAAGGCTGCCTTTTGATCTTAAGACAGTATTTTATGATTAAGACTCAGTTCCACAATTCATGATTAATTCTTAACCATGGTTCAACTTATTCCTCATCTCTTTTCAATTCTAGAATTGGAAAGAAATAAATATGTTGAACTTCGATTAAGAGTTAACTATGAGTTGTGGAACTGAGCCTCTCTTTACTAATGCACAAGAACTATCTTAAGATTATAAGTCAGCCTTCTGCTAAGGCCCTAAGTTGAACCGAGATTAAAGTTAAACTGCATTGGTAAACAGGTCTTACATTGCTTAGTGCTTACATATCTCCAATTCAATGTTGTCTTAAAATAAACATGAATTTTCTTAAATATGCAATTATGTTTGTTGTATTACCTTTCTCTACAGTAGATAATTATATACCGTAACTGAAAAAAACTTAAATCCAAATGGTTACAGTCACCGTTATCGGTAAAGAACCGAAACCGTTTGGATTTCGAATTTTTTCGATCCGGAACCAAAAAAGATCGAAAAAGACCAAAACCGTTATCGGTAAAAAGACCGGAATCGGAACTGAAAATTATAGGTATAGTCTCTGACTGTAACTATAACCGGACCAAAATTTCATTTCGAGTCCTTGCTTGCTGTTATATGAGACAATAGAGTTGAATTAAAACTATTTAAATAATCCAAGATGAAAGATAGAGTAGGATAGAATTGTAGACGAACAAAAATATATCTGACAGCGTGTCATTATATCTTGCAATCATCTATATAATGATATATCTGTATAATGTGTATACTAATCTATACTGCTGTTGCGATTCTCTAAACATTTTATTTCATATTTACTGATTAATTATCGCTATCTTGACTAGTGATAGCCATTGAGAGCCGCGCTTTCTTCTTTCAGGATAATCTTGCCATTGGCTGTCGCTAGTTAACGTAGTATCAATTGACTGTTAATCAATAATGGCAGAACCAATCAACAATCGTTTCAGCGTTGTCTAGACTCTATTATAGGGACTCTAAATAATACTAAGCGCTTATAGTACTGCAGACAACTAGGTCCAAGATGGTAGTGAAATAGTTAATAGGAAGGCTCGGCAAGATAAAAGAAATGCGCTACTTTAGTAATATAGATTTTAGCATCAAGTGAGTGCACCCTTTTCTAAATGAGGACTATTCATTTCCGAACCCACTCACTTCCGAAAATTTCTGACAATGGCCTAGTTTTCATCGAGGGTTTAATCCGGATCGGAATGTAAGAACATGACAGAAATCAACCAACTACAATCAAATAGTTCCACTTACAGTCGAACGACAGGGGAATGCTCGACTGTAGTTGGTTGGTTCTTACATTCTGATCCGGATTAAATCTTCGGGAACTAGGCCAATGCTCCATCCAGAGATACTATATCTATGGGTGAGAGTCGCATGGAAGTCGTGTGCCGCATAGCAGGAAGGGAGAAATGAAAATCGCTTCATGCAGGAGGCTTCATAATGGAAGGGATAACATGATGCTCAGTTTGTAAGCGTCTCTCTCTAAATCTCCGCCGTCTTTCGATCTGAGCACAAGAATTGTCGTAACACATACTTAGGCTTAAATTGTATATATAAGTAACACATAAGCTTTCACGTATGATGTACAACTTATTGCCGTGTCTCTAAGAGACGCTAAAGTGTGCCTTATTTACATCTACAATCTTTAAGTAAGTATTACGACAATTCTGTGCTCAGATCCTTTGTTTATGAATGTCGCATAAGAGAAAAAGGTTGCCAACTGTGAAACATGGGGCGGTAGTCTGTTTTTATTTTAAAACTGTTGTAAATAATGTCTTAAGATGCTAATACAGACCTCGGATTGACTTATGACATCTTAAGGCTATATAAAGATTATGCATTTCGCAGGTTTTCTTTGTGTCCATTCTTGGAATGCCAATGTTTCGTGAATCTTGCAGTCCATTTCATCAGGGCGAGGAGCAACTTAATATTGAGCTATTCCTCCGGGTCGTTCCTTTTATTACGTTATTTGTTGGAGTGGTGAAGGGAAAGAAGAGAATTTTGAGAAGAGGGGGGGGGGGAGAGGTGGAAAAAATCGGTTTTCAATAACCGGGAGAATAGTTTTTAATATTTTATATTGTAGCCATTATTTCTATTTAGATTGTTAGGATGTTTTTGTATCTTTATGGCTTCTCTATATTTCTTGGAAAGTCTGATATAATGTTGGTTATTGTATTTTGTCAAACAGTATTTGATGTCCTGTTTCGATGATGTGTTCTGATAATGCTGATTGCGTAACGTGTTTTAACCTGACATCACGTTGGTATTCTTTTATCCGTAAGTTGATCATTCTCTCAGTTTCTCCAATGTATATTTGCCCGCAAAAACAAGGTATTTTGTATACTCCTGCGGAGCTAAGTGGAGGTCTTTGATCTTTAGGATTTCTTAATGTTTGTCATATCTTTTTGAATGGTTTATTTAAATAGTTCGGATATTGTGTTTGTTTAATATCCTGCCAATCTGATCTGTTATTCCTTTGACTGTAAAAATGGATAGGATCCTTTCGTCTGATTATGTATCAGAAACTGTGTCAGAAACTTGTCTTGTTTGCATGTTTAATAATTGTTTTGATGATGTTTTTTTGTCGGGTCTGTTTTTAAAGCTACTTTTAATGATGAGTTCTGTCTGTAAATGTTCTTCGTCAAAGATGATAAAAATGAATATCTATGTACAAGTGAATTGATTGCAGACTGTTTTTGTGCTGGGCGGTCTCGGCATGTATGTATCTGTGTATGTTTTCTGTACATTTGATGGTGTAAGGTACCGTCAGTTTTCTTAGAGATAAGAACATTTAGGAAGAAGAATTTTCCATTTTCCTTTATGTTTATAGTAAAGTGGATAATGTTAATTGTTGAGAAAAATAAGGAATTTACGGAGTTCGGCTCTGCCGTATTCATATCGCGAACCCGTATTCATGTCGTCTACATAACGGAATCAAACTTCTGGTTTTTTGAATGTTTTTCTGAGGGCCTTTTTCTCAAAATATTCTATGAAGATGTTGGCGATTACAGGAGAAATAGGAAAGCCCATTGCCACTCCTGAAGTTTGTTTATAAAATTAGCATTTCTAAAACGCTGCAGGGATAATAATATCCCAAAGTTTCTATAACTCAAGGACCATCTAGGAACTCACAAATTCAAAAATATCCTTCATAAAACCAGCCTTATTCTCATCAAAGAACGCATCCAATTCACTAAATCATAAAACATAGTCCAGATTTCTCAAAATCTTTAAACTCCTGTACCTATCCATCACATTGCAGCATGATATCTAGCAAACACTAGATCGTATTACGAACAAGCCATGAAGATCCATAAACAATTCTTTGAAAGACAAAAACAGAAATACATGAACCTTGTCTTTCATAAAAATCCACAATTCTCTCTATTTAATCTCAAGAATTTATATCCAACAAACACCTTAGTCTCAAGACACTATATTTGTGCTTGCCAAAGGCTGTCACTTCGCAGTAGCACCTAGAAAGATTCCAAAAGAAGAGATTATCAGCCAAATAGAATCAACCATCTACTGACTCCAATCAGAACAAGTAGATAATATCTGCAGATAGGAAACCAGTATCCTTTCCAAAGTCAAATCCCCTTCATCAAACATCACTAGACAAGAGCGATTGGCCCTTCAAGATCTGAACAGAGACACAGATCATCGTGCTTCCAGCCGACAAAGGCAACACAGTAATCATGAATACGTCAGACAATAAGAAAAAGATGAAGAACCTTCTCTTGGACAAAGTATACAAAAAGCTTGATAAAGATTCAACTAATATAATCACGCAGAACTAAGATTCGGATGGAAAAAAGCAACATTCCCAATAAAATCAAATCAACATTAAAACCTACAAATCCTCTCCCACCAAAACTATACGGGTTACCAAAAGTACACAAACCAAACATTCCACTCAGACCGATTGTTAGCGCCATATACTCTCCGACATATAACTTATTCCGCTTCTTAGCACAAATACTACAATCTCTGGAAAAATCACACAACTAACTCAATGGACTTTATACAAAAGATCCAAAAAATACGTCCCACAGATCTGCTTGTAAATTTCGATGTAAAATCTCTTTTCACACAAGTCTCAATAAAAGTCACATAATAAAATCCTCACATGAAGTCCCGTCCGATCTTATCCTGCTAATAGAGCACTGCTTAATAACCACTTACTTCTCCTATAACAACTATAACAATTTTATGAACAAATTTCAGGAGCAGCAATGGGTTCTTCTATTTCTCCTGTAATTGCCAACATCTTCGTGGAACATTTTGAGAAAGAGGCCCTCAGAAAAACACTCAAAAAATCAGAAGTTTGGTTCTGTTATGTAAACGACACATTCGTGATATGGAGACATGGCAGAGCCGAACTCCTTATTTTCCTCAACAATCAACATCCAAATATCCACTTCATTACAGACATAGAGGAAAACGAAAAACTCCTCTTTCTGATGTTCTTATCTTTAAGAAAGCTGACGGTGCCTTAGGCCATCAAGTACAGAAAACCAACACACATAGATAGATACATGCCGAGACTACGCAGCACAAAAACAATCTGCGATTCACTTGTATATAGAGCTTTCACCATCTCTGACAAAGAACATCTACAGATAGAACTCAATCATTTAAAATTAACCTTACACAAAAACGGACATGACAAAAAAGATATAATCAAAACAATCAATAAAATGCAAACAAGACAGACGGTCTCTGACACACAACCAGACGAAAGGATCCTATCCCTTCTCCCATATGTCAAAGGAACAACAGATCGGATTGGCAGAATATTGAATAAATACACAATATCCGAACTATTTAAACCATTCAAAAAGATAGGATAAATATTAAGATATCCTAAAGATCAAAGATCTTCACTCAGCTCCTTTGGAGTATACAAAATACCCTATTCCTGTGGGCAAGTAGTATTGGAGAAATCGGGAAAATAGTCGATCTACGGGTAAAAGAACACGAACGTGATGTCAGGCTAAAACACGTCACGCAATCAACATTATCAAAACACAACATTGAAACAGGACATCAAATACTATTTAACAAAACGATCACAATAGCCAACATTACATCATTTCTAAGAAAGTATAGAGAAGCTATAGAGATACAAAAACATCCTAACAATCTAAATAAAGAAAATGACTATGACATAAATAAAATATGGGAAACCATTCTTCCAGTTATTGAAGACCAATTTTCCCC
Organism: Atta colombica; assembly: GCF_001594045.1. Classification (NCBI taxonomy): domain Eukaryota; kingdom Metazoa; phylum Arthropoda; class Insecta; order Hymenoptera; family Formicidae; genus Atta; species Atta colombica. The sequence goes on along the minus strand of NW_017259227.1, from coordinate 171,643 downwards.
ACTTCTCTCCCTCACCCACAATTCTCTTCTTTCCCTCTTCCAACAAGTAGCGTAATATATAAAAGGAAGGAATCTGGAGGAACAGCTCAGTGTCAGGCTGCTTCTCGCCTTGATGAAGTGGACTGCAAGATTCACGAAACGTTGGCATTCCAAGAATGGATTTGGACACGGAGAAAATTCGTGAAATGCATAATCTTTATATAGAAAGCACCCGTGGAAGTCTCAAGAATATTATCTTAACCTGTTCTATATAAAGAGAAACATAAAGTATGTTAAACAAGGAAAGATTCCAGTATCAATTTCACGACTCGAAACAGACCAGTATTCATAGTTGATTCTTATATTTAAAACTGTCTTAAGTACAATTTTAAATCATAAGTCAATCTGAGGACAATATTAGCATCTTAAAAGGTTCTTCATAGATGTGGAGTTTTAAGTCATAAAAAATCGATTCTAATCGAATATTATCTTTGTATTTGATTATGATTGCTTGGTTTTCTACGACTTAAAATTCCATAATCATCTACGACTTCTATGTAGAGGACTCTTAAGATATTATTTAAGACTATTTTAAAATAAAAACGAATTATGAATATCACCCTATGTTTAGTGTTTAGTTTCATAATTGGCAGACTTTTCGCCCGATGCGACATTCATAGACAGAGACGGCGGAAATTTAGAGAAAGATGCTTGCAAAGTGAGCACAACATATTATCCCTTCCATGGGTGAGAGTCGCTTCACGTGGAAAGTCATGCGCTGAGGGGGTTGGCAGAGGGAGGTGTTATTGTGTATTTGAGTACAAAAAGTATATGAAATTGGAGCAAATAGTAAAATGTAATATAAAAAATAACTTATATTCAATTTTTATAATAAATGCATATAAAGTAACCTATATAAGATAAATTAGAATAGAGTTCCGAAAAGGTGAACTCTTCCCGATTTTCTTGTCAATTGATACACTACTGTATTTGATGCCCTGATTACGAATATGATAATGAAAATTACCCACAAGGTCATTTTCAAGGTCAAATATTTAAGAAACGATTTTTTAAACATTTTTTCGTGCGCCTCTAAACAGAGAAGTGGGATGGGAGTCGCTTCGTGTGGAAGTCGTGCGCTCCTAAGCAGGAGAGAAGTGGGATGGGAGTCGCTTTGTGTGGGTGACCTTAAGCTAGGAGAGAGAGGATGGGAGATAGGGTGGGAGTCACATGCTATCAGAATAGTGACGTTTAGCCAGATTGGCAGACCAGCAGCAAATGACCGTCAAAATGACCTTGTCAGTAATTTTCATGATCATATTTGTAATCAGCACACCAAAATATAATACTATATCAATCGACAATAAAATCAAACGATTCATCTTTTAGGAACCTTTCCACTCATAACTTATAAATAACTTGTTAAGTAATTTTCTCTTTGCATTTAATACAATTCAAACCGCCTCACACATTTTCAATCTACAAACTGTAAAACTTTTACATCAAGCAAATGTTAACTTCACGTTGTATATACGTCTCATAAAAAGTGAACTTTTTAATTTTGTTCTAATTTTTTTGTAAAATAATGTTTTGAGGGATTTTTTAAATGCGTTCTGTAAAAAAAATTTGCAATTCGTAAAGCCAATTCGGAGATTTCTTCTAAAATGTAATCGTGATAAAACAGAACGACTTTAGGATCTTCTTAAAGGCTTCTTAAAGCCATCAATATTGACTAAATCATTTTTGAATAACAATTACTTTTTTCCTCTTTTACAGATTCGAAAATCCAGGATTAAAGTACATGCATAAAAAAAAGTAATTGTTATACAAAAATTACGATTTAATCGGTAATATAGATAGCTTTAGAGTCTTTTTAAAGATGGTCCTGCTATGCAAATTTTCGACTATTAATGGGGTCCCGGGATAATTGAAGAAATGATGATTTATCGACAATTAATAAAAATTTGCGATTATTAAATATTTCGATAATATGTTATTAAATTCGTGATTTTTTTGTTATATGAATGTACCGTATAAGTGCGCATATTTTTAATATAATATTTTATATATTACTAAAAAATTTTTTCTCTGTTATTATCATCTCTGTTGATAATCAAACTCACATGATAACATTAAAATCACAGTTTTTAATAAAAATCAAATATTAAGTTTTAAACATATATACAGCTAATTACAAAAAAAGGTTGTAATCTTGTTTCTTCAATAGTTTTCTTCAAAAGTTTCGGAATGCAGCTTGCTCTCCGAGTGATTAGTTTTTACTCATTGATCTATGTATAAATAAAAACTAATCGCTCAGTGAGCAAGCTGAATTTCGCAACCTATCGAAAAAAAAGTATTGCACTTTTACTGTGACCGGCTATACGTGTCTATGAAACCAATAAATCATGAAATTAGTACCGTATTATCAGTTTGTTACTCTTACCGAACAAACGCTAAATATTTTTGAAATATATAAAATGTTCCTAAAATATATAAAATCCCCAATACTCCAAAATAGTCCAAATATTACGGTATATATGTAAAAGAAATATTCAAATATTGGTTAAAAATTTCACTTGTATGTCGTTACATATTCCGAGAATGTTCCATATATGTATATTCTGCAAAATATTAATTTTTTCAGGTCAGATTGTTCATAAATCAGATTTTAAACAAAATTTTGCTTTGAAAAATATATTTAATGTCTTTTCACTTTGGAGCCCAATTTTGAGACTCATTTCACAGACGAAGTGCTGCACTCTTATTCTCTCCTAGGTGATTCTTGTTTATAAATAAATGCTCTTTGCCGCGGTCTTCTGTGTGTACTGCTCGCTTATTTGCGATTTTTATGAAACATACAAGAAATATTTACACAATATTCTGTCACATTCTGTGATGATTCTTTTACTATTCCAAAACATTAGATACATTGATAATACGAATCGAACATTTTGTGAATATTTAGCGTTAGCTGAATAATTACGTAAATTTTAAGGGGAGCGACGGTTGAATTTGACAAATGTCGATAAAATAGATTTTTAATTCCAAATAAAATATTATATCAAGAAAACATTACATAAATACATTAATTAAAACATTACGTATATTAAGCAAAATTATTAAGTAAAACGTACATTATTTGCTGTATCCTATATATCATTTGAATGTGAGGTTATGTATACTTAAATCGTAGCCATTCAATTCTTAAGCCATTCCTCTTGTGAGCTTCAGAATCATAATTTGAAGGTCATGATACTCTTATAAATTATTCAAATATAGAAAAGTACTTTTTGTTTGGATATATGGTTGCATTCAATTATATGTGAAGAAAAAATCTACATGATTACAGAAAACTGTAATTTACAATTTTTTTTATTTCATACCGGTTTAGACTTCCGAAGGTATTTGCGTGTTTTCTTTTATTCTGGAGAAGAATTTTTTATTTTGTATAAGGAAGATGATATTATTTGAGAAATACGAAATAACGCTCCGTTGGTAACTCCAATATTCCCTTAAGTGAGAACTCATGCAAACTCCATAAGAATCGATCTTTAATAGTATCTTGTCGATGTTTTAAGTAAATTTTTACGATTATATTTTAGGAAACTTTTTGTTCAGAATTAAATTTCCGATAAAATCTTAAAGTCTGACTAGAATATTCGAGACTATCCTGTATATATTATCAGTTTTGAGCTGTTTTCCTCTGCTAAAAGAATACTAAAAATAAAATACTAACATCTTTATTTATATTTACCGCAAAATTTCCATACTTGATTCTATTAGTGTCAAGAAAAAAGTAATGAAAATAGTAACAATTTTTAAATTTTTCAATAATGAGTTATTTATTCAAATCAGTAACGGTAACCGGTTATTTTTATGAAATAACGTTACCAATTCTGATATATGATTAATATATATGCATATTCATATATAAACAGTTTCTTATTTTATAAATTTTATAAATCGTATAAAGGTCCGATGAACCAAAATGTTTTCCAAAGAAACTTGTTAGTGAAAAATCCTAAACAACAGGATATTCTTCATGAATCTGGTCGATATTTTCAAAATACTAAGCACAGAAGATTTAAAGAAGATGTCTTAGGATATTACACCCGTAAGTAATTTATTATTTAATTTTTAGTTATTGTAATATTATCAGCTATACAGGTTGTCTTGAATTTAAGTGGTCAAATTTCGGGAGTATGTAGGTGTAGAGAATTGATAAATTAACAATAAGAAAAAAAGTTCTTTATAAACTTATAGATATGCTTGTTTTGCTTTGTTTGTTTGAAAAAATCGCAAAAAAGATAAAACGTAATTTTTGTACTTACTTATTACTTATTCATTTACACTTAAGATAATCCTACAACGTCAAATATGTCAGTATTAACAAATACTGATAATATTACTGATCGTGTATGGTTAATTTTTATGGGAACGTAGAATACTGATAGTGATCTGGATTTTGATTCTCAAGTCATCAGTATCGCTTTATTAGGATCTATATCACAGTATAGATAATATAAATAAAACTAAATATATTGTCAATAATATTGATTGTGTAAGATTGTAAAAATACTAAAAATATTGATACATGTATTGTCAGTATTATTTGATTCAATATTACTGATAGGATTATTAATTATGTAAGATTATCTTTATTTATAAATTGTCACTAGTTCAGATTATTCAAAATGTTGATCTCTTGCAGCAATGCACGTATTGCATCTTGCACAAACAGTTCGTGTTGTAACCAAACACTGATCTGTCAACGTAATGACTTGCTGATCAGGATTTTTTTCTGTCCGGAAATTGGCGTATACTCTCGTACTGTCTCTGAAGCATTATTGCTGGAGTACGTGAAAATAATATTCCGTTTTGAAAACAATTATGTTTTTTCTTTTTTGCAATTTTCTCCAAAACGAAGTAAAAACAAACATATTTCTAAAGAACTTTTTTTTTGTTTATCTTTTAATATTTTGTTCTTTTATTATCGATTCTCTACACGCTCCCAAAGTTTGAACATTTAAATTTGGGACACTTTATATATAAAATTATATAAGAATAGAATTATACGAATAGAATGACATATATTGTGATTTATGAAACTTATTAAATTGTATTATCCCAGACAGCCAAGTGTGATATAGCATATTGTACAAACTAATTGCATATGTTATGTATTTGCTGTACATTTGTTAACATGAAAATTGGATACATTATGAATATAACAATATTACTGCTTATGTAATCAGTTGCCGAAATTTCTAGAGCAAACTATGAGCAATGGTGGTACATTATGTTGTCGGCAACATAATAATAATATGTTAGTAACGAATAATTAATTATTTCATCTTGAGCATCAGGATGAAAATATGATAGTAACAGAATATATATAATGATTTCTATCGGTTGTTATAAATATATCTTCTATGAAGTTTTTCAATTACAACTCATTGCTAACAAAATGCTGATAGTGTGAAATGTCACATGTTTTTGAGTTGTTGTTGAGGATATTCACGCTGACATGTTGCCATCAATTTGCAAGAATTCGAATTTCATTGAGTTCAACGCGACAGACATAATACTGTCTCACCTTGTTATGAGTTTGTCGAAGACAAGAATTAGTTGCTACAACATGTCAGCAAATACACTGCATTTGGCTATATGGCTATTGTTACATATATTTCTTTTGAAAATTTATGAATAAAAATATCTATGAGATATATATATATATATATATCTATGATATATATATATAATAATCTATAATAAAATCATAAATATTTGTTTATATTTTGTTATTGAAAGATCATTTTCGTAAATTGTCTGTTTTGAATCGATTGTAGATAATTCTAGTCTAATACATTTGATCAATTTTGTGAGTAACTGTATTTACATTCAATATAATTCAATTTTATAGTGGAACAAAAATGGTTTTGAGATTTCAAAAACATTTCATAGCAAGTTTACAATAGTATCTCCTGTATGATTAGTTTTTTCTTTTGTTAACACTTCAATCTATCAGTTATCCACCCATTCAGACTAAATGGATAAAGGAAATGAGAGCCAATAACAATGTTAATCATATCATAAAGCATAAGTTGAAAATAATTCAGAGTATAATTATGATCCTTCATTGCTGTTATTATTTTCAATTATACCTAAGATGTTATTTGAATACTGGTCAATTGATAACATTATTAAGATATACATTAATACAGAAAGTCAAACTCAATTAATAGTCTCTTTTAGATGCTGCCAAGGTATTTAATATATTAATAATTTTTTTTACATAATATGGGGAAGAGAGCTGAATAGTTTTGTCTCCATTTTAATACAGTAGTAATAGATGCGTGTATTATTGAAACAAATGAAAATTTTACTATTTTTAAAATTTTCAAAGATTTCTTCTACTAGCTTTTCGAACTTGTCTATTGCAGTCAAGGTCTACCTGACCTTGATTTATCAGCCAAATTTCCTTTTCTTATTTCTTTAAATTTTAACATCCATCCTACAGTTTTTATATCGACATCTTAATCTCCATAAACAACTTCCAATATTCAATGAATTTCAATATGTGCAACATACTCAGCTAATGTTAAACATTCATAGAAAATTCGATTTATATTCCTAATATTCCGAATATTCTGTAACAATAAAGAAATTATCATAGAATATTGTATAAATACTTCTTGTATATGTATATATTACGAAAATTGCGAACGAGTGAGTAGTACACATCTCCGCTGACAGAGGATCGCAACAGAGATCATTTTCTCGTAAACAAGAATCACTTGGGAAAAAAGGATCGGAGGAAAAGTTCTGCGGTATTTTTAGCTTAAAATTTTATATACAATATCTTCGTTAAAAATGACCAGAATAAAAAAAAAGTTTTAAAGCTTGAAATCTCTACTTTCAAATGATACTACAATATATTTTTTGAATTTATATGTGTTTGTAATTTTTACATATAGAAAACTACGATCTGAAAAAAATGAAAAATTTTCTTTGCACTTTGTAAGTCTGTAGCTTGTCCAAAAAAAATTTGTAAATTTTTTGTAAAATGAGTAAATTTCAATTATTTATCATAAAAGCCTTGAATTTGAAGTTTTTTCTACAAAATTATTTTTTTAAAAATGTTTCTATGATTTTTTGTTCCTGAGTTACTCGGATTAAGTATTAAAGCTGAATTGTTCTATCGAGTAATATAATTACGAATTTAAAAAATAGAATATATATAAATTTGAACTAAAAATATGACATTACTTTTTTTGTAACCATTGAAATAATTATAAGAACAGTGTAATGTCATTTTTAGCTTAAATTTATAATTTAATTGATAAAAGAAGTCTACTAATCGAAGCTGGATTTTTAATGTTTAACTAATTCCATGTGAATTATATATGTATATATATATATATAATATATACTATGTACTCGTATATATTGTGTATACCGTAGTCTCGACTGATGATACAACTTTGTCGCGTTTTATTACAAGCAATTACTTAATAATCTCTTAAGGGCATTCTACAATGCATTGCAAACGCCTGTTGCCAGTTGAAACATTTATCGCGACAATCAATTAGAAGCGTTAATGGTATTATTCCTATGCTTCTGATTGGTTGTCGCGATAGTTGTTTGCAACGCATTGTAGAATACCCTTTAGATGACGACTGTCTTACCTCGATACTCTGAAAATCGGAATATATGCTCCGAATCGTCGCAGAATTTCTCTAATTCAAGTTGGGCGCCAGACACGAGTGAGCGTGTCTCTTTTTTGTACTTTTCTTAATTATTCTTAACACCTCTCAATTGCGACAGACGATAGCCGACTGCTCAGATCCGAAATGGACAGAGATGATGGGTTTTGGAGCGGAAATAAATCGGAAGGCGAGAGAGAGAAAATATAAGAATTACATATTAATTAATAATAAGAGAATAATCGTATATTTGATATCGCAGCTCTACAATAAACGAATGATCATATGGAATATTCTATACGCGATAATAAAATAGTTATTCATGTTTCTGATGTAGTATGAGCTCGCTAAAATCGAAAAACTATTTGATTTGCACACAAAATAATGCTAATGATACGGACATACTATTATTACAAGAATCATTACAAATTTACCAATCGTTGCAAATTCATCAATCATACTAATAGCGAATTCGGTCACTTGCACTACACTAGATCAGTGCATACACTGCATACTAAAAGTATGCTTTGAAATTAGTAAAATTAAATGTAAAAATATATAAATATTTTAAATGATTAACTATCTATTAATGATATATTGTCACATTATTTATATTGTATCATTGCATTGAGATAGTTTATATAAAATAGCTTTTAATATGCATTGATCCAGTATAGTATGAGTAATCGAATTTATCATACTACAGTACATCAACTTTGTTATCAAACTTCGTATAAATAATTTTCAAGACTTTATATGGAATTATCCAGTGACCCGAGTGGTCCCGTCCACTCAGAGGGAAGGAAAGTCATGACTCGAAACTGCGGCGTAACAAAATGGTGGTTTAACATATAATTACACAAAAGAAATATGGCGTCAAGATCGTAGCAAAAGGCGAAAATATACGCGAAAATGTGATATAGTAAACTTGGCGATCCGGATGAATGATACGCAGCAACAAGATTATTCATTATAAACAGTAGATTTTTATATGGGCTATAGTTTTTCGACTCGAATTCAACATGTGCGATTCACCCGATCTGGGGATCGGCGACCTTACAATATTTTGCTTGTCTCATCAGATACTCCTCAATTCTTCTGATTACCGGTCGGTAGCTCCGCTTTTTTTTTCTCAATAGAGGTGTATGTAAATTTTATACATACACCAATTCTTATAGGACTTTAGGCCTCTATTCTTGAAATAATTGCGCATACATAAGCGGCAAGTTGCGAATATTCGCAATGGAAAATCCTTAGAACAATATTCTTGACAGTTATGTGTGCAACGTTTGCGTGTATTATGCAACGAATGGAATCATATCATACGTTTCACACTTTGATGAAAATCAAAAACGACAGTTTGAGACAAAAATGGAATTTAAATTTATTATAATAAATGCGCCGAGTATGGATTATGCTGTAGAAAATGTAGAAATCCTAGAAAGAAAAAGATAATAAATATTATACTTGTCTTAATACTAAAATTTTATGACAACTATTTGTCAAGTAGACAAAAAATTTGAAACATTTTTGTTACATTTTCAGAAATTATATAATATGTTGCATTTCCAATTTTAGAAAATATTCCTAAGAATGAGAAAAATATATTAAAAATAATAAATAATATTTTCCTAATTCTAATCTACACATTAAACACAATAATACATTTTTTGTTGGCATAAAAATGGTCTCATATATATGTGCTAATAAAAAATTATTAAAAAAATTTTAATTAATAAACATTTTTGTGTATACATACATTTTTTCTTTAATCTATCAATTAATATAAAAAAATATGAAATACTATCTTTTCGTACACGTATGTTGTATTTGTAAATGATATTTATAGAAAGTAAATATATTTTTCGACGTTGCCAAACATAAATCAGCGCAACCGAAAATATATGTTTCAATTATTATTTATTAATATTCAAGAATATCATATTAGAAACGTATACAGATTTTTATTATTCGAACTGTGCACACTCGTAACATTGCGTATGAATTCAAGAATAGATCTCCTGATATTTTCTTTTTACGAGAAGTAAATTCATCTCGGGCGAACCATATATGAAAATGGCAGATCTTGCTCGATTTCTACTGCCAATCTGCCGTCAGGTTATGTCAACAAGCTTTCTGCTCGCAATTTGCTATCAGGTTAGCAGACTCTGTTTAGTTTCATTCTGTCACCAATTTGCTTAGCATGTTATCAGGCTTTGTAATAAATATTTTTGCTGATATGCTTGTCTGATAATATGCTTGTCTGAAATTCTGTGTACAATTTGTTGCTTTTCTGCAATCAGAAATTGGTAGCAGATTCTGCTCAAAATCTTTCTCTTCAGCTTTGGCTATCTGGGAGTATATATAAATTCACATTGAATTATTTAAGCATTAAAGGTTCAGCTTCGACCGTTATGAGCCTTTAAGTCCTACTTCCTAATTGATTAAGATAAAAAAAGCATTTATTTTTGATTGAATCTTCATAAATACTTGAAGTATTTTTTACGTGCAATTCATAAGTAAGTTTCCAACTGACAATTGATCTTAGCGCAATCGATATAGGCTTAAAGCAGTTTTGGCACTAGATCTGACTTTCATTGAGCTTTAAAATCTATATACAAAATATGTGTAAGCTATATCATCATTATCATCTATATAGCATCACTATTTTTCACAGGCTGGATCAACTTTTCAAGTGCGTACTTTTAGGTCATCACATCACTTTTTATTTTTAATATAATCATTTAAAACAGATTTAAGAGAAAAAGCATTTCAGTTATTATCATGTTTTACTCTTTTACTTCAGATATGTAGAACGATATTTTACTTGTTGTACCATAGACAGTTTAATTGGAATATTAGAGATTTTTAACTCGTTCCATGAACACCTTCAATTTATTCAATTCACACTTGAAGTGAATAAAGATAATAATCTGAATTTTTTGAATGTGAATCTTATTGTTGATAGAATTATATTTGACACTTATAACAAACCTGCATTTTCTGAAAGATACTTGAATTTTCTCTCGCAATACCCTACCTGTCATAAAAGAGGTGTAAGTTTATTTGACAGAATTTTTCTTTTATCCCACCCGAAATTTCATTATAAGAATATTATTTATATGATACAGATTTTGTTGAGAAACGAATATCTTTTTATATTCTTCAATTCAGATGAGAATTAAGTTCCATTCTTATAAGATTAAGTCCATCAAAATTCGAAAGACTCTAATAAGTACTTAACTGTATCTTTTGAAATCTCTGAATCTTTTTCCAACATAGCTAGAAGTGTCAATTTAAAACCGGCATTTACGATTCCGAATACTCTGAAAAAATACATTACAACTGGAAAAGATATTCTTGAGACAGCATCACATCATGTTGTTTATAGGATCTCATGCAATGTGATTGTGATGCATACATTGGCCAGATAAAAAGGCAATTGAAAACAAGAATTGCAGAGCATTCATCGGATATTAATAAAAAATCAGGCTCACCAAGTGTCATATCTAATCACCGGATCTCACTTGATCAACTTTGATTGGAAAAAGATTAAAATTTTAGATTGGGAATCTTACAACAAAAGATTAACTTCCGAGATGATAAAGAGACAACAAAATGGATAATTTTTAAATGGAATTAATTTAAATGGACTAAAGACAAAGCGACACAGAATCGTTATCAGAAATATACTTTCCTTTTACACAAGCACTTTCCCCTTCCTGAATGTTTCCCGTCATCATTTCCCTTTCCTTCCAACTTTTGCACCACTCATATTTGATGATTTTTTCGTTGCTTGATACTGTATCAGTTCGAAATAAGTTTTCAAGAGACACGGAAGTATATGACAAATTTTATACCTTTGGAGTTCTGATCTTAACATTGCTTGTTTTAAGCGCTGTAATTCTGATCATCTTCGTTAGTAGTAATACAGATATGATACGAATCGTTGCGACATTTTAATTTGCGTTAAATTCTCTTTAGTTTCAATTATTACTTCATATATACTCTACATAACAATACTTCACCACGATTTGATGGACAAGTATAGCTTTAAAGTATAGCGTTTAAGAGATCCAACAACCACATACCATGGTAAATTATTATTCCGAATGCATACTTTTTATCAAGATAAGATGCACTCTTGAATTGACACCATGAACAGAGTAAGAGGAGAGTCTATTACTTCTTGCGGCCATATAAAGATTGTTGGATTACGTTGTTTCGTAAATATTGAGATTTTTATATGTAATTAGACGTTTCTAGAATTTTTATGTCATTATTTTAATATATGACTTGATATAAAGTGATATAATGACCTGATATAAAATCGAAACGTATATATATTGTTTTGTTAAATATAATGTTTTTATAATTCACAATATTAGCGAAGTACATCTCGCTTTTGCTCTAAGCCCTTTAACGGATTATTTCACTTTAGTTTACTGAGCATCAATTGACTTTTTATTTAATCATATAAAAACTATAATTACAGATATTAAGTAAATATATTATTAAATACGAAGTAGAATCATATCTACAAATACATATAAATGATATTATATATATAAATGATATAGATTCATAAAACAATTTAATGTAAAAATCGATCAATTTATTCGTAACAAGTACAATACAAAAAAATTGTCAAAATCACAAAATTTAATATATCATCTCTGCAACTATTTTTTTATACACAGATGTGATGATTTTAACTCATTGAGTTGTAAACAAAATAAAAATGATTCATGCCAAATTGAGATTGAAAGATTATTTTAAATTATAATCTGCCGATTTTAAACAGAGATGATATTCTAACTAAAATACCAGGTGTATAAGCTTAAATCCGCTGTTTGCTCATAGGTGGCATTAGTGAGTATACAAAGCTATCCTGGGTACACAACACTTTTTTTTATGTGTTTGACATCTGTCAACATTAACCAGTGCACATCATCAGCAATTTCATACAACAACATACATTTTTTCTTTCGTAATCATATCTAGTTTTTTGCTAAAAAAAAGCATGCGGGAAGCTTTGCTTTTCTGTTTAAATTTGAAGAAAGCGGCTGCCGAATCGCATCGAATGCTTGTGGAGATCTATGGCGACAATGCTTTATCGGAAACAACGTGCAAAGATTGGTTTCACCGGTTCAGTGACGACAATTTTGATCTGAGTGATAAGAAGTGTGAAAATCGGTCCAGGAAGGTTGAAGACTGTCAATTGCAAGCTCTTTTGGACGAGGACGGTACCCAAAAAATGCCGAGCAATTGGATGTTTCTCAAGCAGCCATTTCCATGCGGCTACATGCTATGGGGAAGGTTCAAAAGATTGGAAAATGGGTGCCGCATGAACAATAGGCAGATGAAGCGATGCCAAATTCTGCTTGCCAGACAAAAAAGAAAGTCGTCCTGCATCGGATTGTGACAGGCGATGAAAAGTGGATCTATTTTCAGAATCCTAAATGCAAGAAATCTTGGGTTAATTCCGCCTAACCATCAACATCTTCCTCAAGACCAAATCGCTTCGGACGGAAGACGTGCGTTTGGTGGGATCAGGAGGATGTCATCTACTACGAGCTGTTAAAATCTGGTGAAACTGTTAATGCTCACCGCTACCACCAACAACTGATCAAATTGCACCGTGTTCTGCGTGAAAAAAGGCCGCATTAACGGAAAAGACAAGATTTTTCTCCACGACATCGCACACGTTAACAATGATCCAAAACTACTTGGAGACACTCAACTGGGAAGTGCTACCCCATCCCGCTTACTCACCAGACCTGGCACCTTCTAACTATCACCTGTTTTCGTTGATGGGCCACGCACTCGCTGAGTGGTACTTCGATTCTTACAAAGATGTCCGAAAATGGCTTGATGAGTAGTTTGCCTCGAAAGATGAGGAATTTTTTTTGGCGTGGTATACACAAATTGCTCGAAAAATGGAAAAAATATATAGTTAGCGAGGGCAAGTACTTTGAATAAATTTGTTTTTGCTTCTTAAGCTGATTAAAAAACAGCGGATTTAAGCTTATACATCTGGTAACATAGGAGACAAAACTTTTTAGCCCACATATATATTGTTATACATTTTCTATCTATTAGAATATATAATATATGTACCATATATAAACATTTTGTTTACAGATTTTTCACTTCGATGGATATGTCTTAGAAATATGGAATCAGTTATTATTTGCAGGTGCAAATCTATCAATTGTTATATCTGTAGTCAAATTCATTGCACAAAAGTTAAAGAAACATAATTTAGATATTATATTAGCAATACTATCATCCAGAGGATACTTTTCGAAATGCATATAATATACATTACATAAATTTAATCTTTTTTACTTTTATTTGTATCTTCTTAGTGCACAAGTTAAATCATTTTCAAAGCAAGAATTTGATGAATTAGCGTCATATGTAAACGCGTATTTTCACTAATGACCTATGATTATTCGAGTATTCAAAGGCCAAGTCCAAATAGGCCTCTCGATTGGACCAGATATGTTGAATTTTTAGCTCCAGAGAAAAATAATCATAGACGATCTCAAATTTTATTAGGTATTAATTTCTATAGTTACAATTATATCCTGAGGATGCAGGGCAATTCTCGTTCTAAATATATTTGAATATATTAAAGTCATTTAAAGGAAAAATTAAAGGAAAAATGGGATAGCAGCAAAGAGCGTTTCTTTGAACCGAAGTAATATTTTATTGTAATCTATCTGTTCTTTCTATTTGTTTTTTCCGTTCTTTCTGTCTCTCAATTTCTTTTCTTTATTTATACCTGTGCTTTTATGTAATAAAAATTTTGTAATACTTACATGTAAGATGCATGTATAAGAGATAACAAAAAATATATTTCACAAGCATATATAAAATTTATGTAAAAAATTAGTAAAATATTATAATGTATTTATTCTGTCTTGTACAATTTTAATGGACATCTTCATAATTCATTGCACTATTACTATCATTTTATGTATTATTTGATTTACGACCTTTGTCATCATGAGCTATGTGATTACTTTCAAAAATGTGATACATTAATGCCAGCTTATCTTCATTTGGTAATAAGCTATAATAAATAAATAATAATATAATTTTCACATATATTATATATGTACATACATCTTGTATGTACGAAGGCAAGTCAATAAGTTCTTAGAAAATCTGTCAGAGGGCACTCGTGTCACATTACTTTTTGACAAGTAGCATCTCTCAGCTTACTGTCAAATTTTGAGCGGAATTCATCGCGTGGTTTCATTTCTGTAGATCATTAAAGCGAACAACCTTTGTAATTTTTGCAAAATGGAAAAAAACGAGTTTCATGCAATGATCAAACATATGCGTACGAAAGATTTAACACCGAAAAAAATCAAAGCCGAGTTGGATAATATTCATAGCACATCTGCACCGTTTGTATATAATTGAATGAATTTAAATGTGATCGTCCACATGCACCTCATTCGGGACGTCCAATTGAGGCTGTTATGCCAGAAATCATCGATAAAGTCCACGATATTATTTTGACTGATCGATGAGTGAAAGTGAGCTTGTTGAGGCCACAGGCATATCACATGACACAGTGATTTCAATTTTGCACGAACAAATAGGTATGAAAAAGCTATCGTCAAGATGGGTGTTGCGTTTGCTCTCTGTGGACCACATGGATCCATTACTTCACACCGAGACGAAGGAACAGTCAAAACAAGGACTCCACTGATGAATCAGCTCCGAAGAAGACTGTAAAGTTGGCCGGAAAGGTGATGGCTACAATTGTTTGGGATGCACGCGTATAATTCATATTGATTATCTTCCGTCGAAACAAATGATCAATGGCGATTACTACATAGCCTTATTGGACCGTTTCAACAACATTTTAAAGAAAAAAACGTTCCCATTTGACGAAGAAAAAAATGCTCTTTCATCAAAACAATACATGGGTTCACATGTGTTCGGATGGAAATAGCTAAATTCAACGAATTCCGCTACGAATTGCTTCCCCATCCAGCATATTCGCCAGATTTAGCCCCCTGCGACTATTTCCTGATTCCAAATCTGAAGAAACGGTTCGGAGGAAAGAGATTCACCACCAAAGAGCAGCTCATCGCCGAAACAGAGGCTTATTTTTAAAGGTTGGACAAATTATATTATTCGGATGGCTTGAAAAAGTTGGAGAATCGTTGGATCAAGTGTAATGTATCAAGTTAAAAAGAAACTATGTTGAGAAATAAATCGATCAAAAAAAATGTGTTTTACTATGTTTTTCTAAAAACTTCTTGATTTGTATATACATACAATATGTATATATTGTATGTATATACAATATGTATATTGTATATACATACATACGCACATACATATTGTATGTACATTTATTCATAAATATTGTATATGAATAATATATAATAATATATGCAACATAAGTGTTATCTGAGTTAATTCTAATTTTAATAATAAATTGATGATAAATTGATGACAATATATTAATATCAATTAACCCATTAAAGTCCATGCCTAATATAGCCATGATAGCGTCAAACTGAATATGTGATTCGTAGCATAAGCGAAAAAAAAATTATCCTTATTTTTTTGCAAAATTGTTTGTTCAAATAATAATTATTTAAAAATGCCCATTTTTTAAAATTAAAAGTGTTATTCGATTGTACATTCGAAAACAAGAAATTTTTATATATTTTTAGTTTTTTTTCGATTCGATGCTTTGTTTATGCAAAAAAGTGTTATAAATATTTATTATAAGAATTGTTATAATAATTATAAAAATTGTTATAATAATTGTTTGCAGTCGGCCGATGCTCTAGGTATTGCATATTGTTTTTTGATTTTCCGATTTTGACTCGACTTTTCTCTCATTTTGAGATGGCTCATGTCCATAAGTCTCCTCGCCTCTTACTGAACTCGGGGTGCTTTTTTAGACTCACGGTAAAAAAGCACCCTCGTGTTGTCAATTTATCATCCGTCTAATTAATAACATATTCACAGTAAATCGACAGTAATTTGAAGGCAACTGTCAACTTATCATCAATGTGCTATCCGTGGCCAATAACATGTTTACAGCAATATGATGGTAACTTTACCAAATTATAAATATTATATATGCTAGTAATATATTAACAAAACGAACTGCGCCAGTTCATGCTACGTATTATAAATATTTCATAATAACACCGACAATATTTAAGAGCTAATAGAGAATAATAAGTTTACTAATGTTTTTGAGATTTTTACGGATATTTTTTTTTCGAAGATATCAGAAAGTTTGCGGATTATCGCAGTGACTTTATCCAAGCAATAACACTTGAACCTTATTATTCATTTTATCAAGAGTGAAGAGCGCACTAAACTGCTCTTCCGGAGAATTCTCTTTATATAGACGTTGTTGAAGAGGAATGTATGGAGAGGAAAAGGAGAGAGACTTTCTTGGCTTGTTAGGAGAGCACTCTTCCATATTCTACTTATAACTTGAATCTCTGTTCAGATCAAATTGTTTGAATGTTTCTGTATTTCTAGAGCCTCTCTATACTTCCTTGGAAAATATGATATCGTTATAGCTATAATTAGTCGTTTTATTGAATTATATTTGGTATCCTGTCTCAACGCTGTGTTCTGCCAATGCTGATTGTGTGATTTTAGCCTGACATTTTGTTGATATTCCTTTATGTGCATATTGACTATTTTTCCGGTTTCATCGATACTTTCATCTATTTTCCCGTAAGAACAGGGTATTTTGTATACTGTAGAACTGAGTGGAAGTCTTCGATCTTTGGATTTCTCAGGATTTGCTCGATTTTCCTTGAAGACTTGAAAATGGTTCAAATATTATGTTTAAAAAAAATTCTGCTGATTCGGTCAGTTATTCGTTTTACATATGGGAGAATAGAAAAGCTTCTGTATAATATGTCTGTAAATATGTCTATAATTTATTTCTATATATTGTATAATACGTTACACTTCGAATTGTGATTTGCAAAGACGGAGATTATTCATTCGATTATCCAACGAAGAGAATTAACATTTCTCAATTAAGAAATAGAGATATGCTCATTCTCTGTCGAACGCAGTAACCATCTCCAACATGTGCGGATTAGAATATTGTTCATGAAAATTATATTGCTGATGATGGTTTAAAGTAAAAAGAAATTTTCAAGAAATTTGTTATCAACAAGTAATGTAAAATTACAGTGAATATGTTTTATGTATTGCGCTCCAAGTATTACGCTATATATGCTCTCATTGTCCGCTAATTAATATTTATTATTGTTAGAAAAGCTTTTGTTTAATTCTTCCTATGATTCTTGTATGTTTGAGTTCTTTGTCCTGCTCTTATGTTTGCTAATTGTTCTGTTCACATTTTTCTCATTGTATCCGTTCCATTATATAGGGGTTTGTTTCGAGTAGTTGAGTCTGTAAATTCTTTATCAGAGATACTCAATGCTCTATATTCAAATAAATGGATTGCTGACTGCTTTTATGCTGATTGTTGGTGTGACTCGACATGTAGGTATAATTCATCGGTGTGTATTAGCTTCCTGTATACTTAATGGTCCAGAGTATTGTCACCTTTTTTGTGACAAAAACATCCAGGAAAGGAAGCTTATCATTCTCTTCTATGTCCATGGTGAATCGGATATTGGGATATTGTTGAAAAAATAAGACAATAAATCAGAAGTTTTAATTTAACTAAAGAAAGAATTTCACAAATTCAAAATAATAAAAAATAATAAAGATTGTGGCAGTCAATACAGTTATTATTGCGAATATGTTATAATTATTTAGTTTATTCATCCACCTTGATGTAGTTTCGATGAGCGAATACAATAGAATTAACGATTTCGATGTCATTTTCGAAAGCCGAAACCTGCAGAGTAGCAGTAATCTCCCCTTAATTATCTATCCCCTTTATTTTAATATATTTGTATAATCACCACAAAGTCTTCAAACCAAACGCAAAATCATAGTGCCACGCTTAAACCGTCCCAACAAGGATTGGATCAGAAGCCGATCCTACTGTCGTGAAGCGCGGAGACTCTTAGATCAAGTGTACCAGGAGTATCTTGAGACTTCTTGAAATTGGAGTCACCCAGCCGCATTGCCTTCACCACTTTCGCCATCGATTTCGCCGATTCTTCTTGTTAACCAAGACGCATTAGAAATCTCCTCCTTTTCCTTCATCTCTCCCTCGAACTCCTTCACCTCTTCTTCGATCTCCGTCACCCGTGTTTTCGGACGCTCTGATGGAGCGAATCTTCCCTGACATCCCATCTCCAACTTCCGACTCTTCCATTCAATCCCTCCCTTCATCATCTCGACCATTGTCACCAGCTGACTTGACCCCGAGCATAGAGTTCCTGGAACACTCCTCTACCGAAATGAATTCCTCATTCATCCTGATGATTCGTTTGAGTTCTTAACTGATTTTTACAATCTCTCCCACTAAATGCCTATATGATCGGTTCCGATTATTTTAACCCACAAGAAATTCGAAATGCCATAACTGGCCAGCCACTTCATGTTCACATCCCAATACTC
The DNA here is from genome assembly GCF_001594045.1 of Atta colombica. Lineage (NCBI taxonomy): Eukaryota > Metazoa > Arthropoda > Insecta > Hymenoptera > Formicidae > Atta > Atta colombica. The sequence goes on along the minus strand of NW_017259227.1, from coordinate 152,402 downwards.
CTCTCGCGATCACCCGTTTTTTATCTCGTTATATTAATAAATTTATAAATAAATTTCTTTTATAATCTCTTCCCTCCTTTCTCCGTTATAATTCACGAAATGAACTAATTTCTGTATAGCCTCTCCGTTCATACATATATACATACATATATACGCACATGACAGACTCACGCTCGCCCATAATTTAACTTAACAAAAACAATGTATACTAGTTTTTTATGTAATTAATTAGCAATTCTTCTAATTAATTAATAAAAATATGTTTCTAACGTATTTTCGTTGTTACTTTTCGAGATAGCAGCACATGCTTGATTTTTGCCATATTTTTATCATCATGCCGTGCAAGCAGATAAATTCGATTTCTGACATTTGCCAGTATAATGTGATGATATCATGTTATGATGAGTTTTGGTTTCTGATGATATATTGTGTCAGCATGCAACCCAAGCAAAACAAGTCAAAATGATGTCAAAATGATCACTAAAAATCATTTTTTATTAATTTCCGATTCATTTTAATGCTATTTTGACGTTATCGTGACTTGATGTTCTGCTCGGAAATTCAAAATATACTGTTTTTATGCCAAAAATTTCTGTTTAATTTTAACAAGATTTTTTATAATATATTTTGATATTGGAACTATTCGTTTTCTACTATATTTCTACCAACATTAACTGAGATAGCAGATCATGCTTGAGTTTTGTCAACATAGTATATAACACACAAATTATAGTAATATATTTTGGTTATTTGGGGTACTATATAGGTTCTGGATATAAAATATTAAGATCATGGGAAAATATTCTTAAGACATCCACAGATGCTTTCTTATAAAGATTATGCATTTCGCGGGTTTCCTCCGTGTCCAGATCCATTCTTGGAATGCCAACGTTTTGTGAACCTTGCAGACCACTTTATCAGGGCGAGGAGCAATCTGATATTGAGCTGTTCCTCTGGGCCGTTCCTTTTATATTATGCTACTTGTTGGAGTGGTGGGGGGAAAGAAGAGAATTGTGGGTGAAGGAGAGAGAGATGAGGAAAATTGGTCAATTTTCAAAAAGTTTTCTTCTTCATGACAACGCTCGGCCTCATGTCGCTAAAATCGTAAAAAGAATATTTAGAAACGCTCAAATAGGATGTTTTACTGTCCCCGCCGTATTCTCCAGATATTGCTCCTTCTGATTACTAGTTGTTCCGAAGGACACAGCAAGTCACCGGTTCACTTCTTTCGCAGAAATCGAAAATTAGCTCCAAAATTGGATCCAAAGACGAGTCATTTTTTCGAGATGGAATTCGAAAATTGCCTGAGAGATGAGAAAAAGTAGGCAACGATGGACAATACTTTAATTGATCTATTCATTCATTTTGTTTCGAAATAAACGCACAAAAAAAAGGACCGAACTAATTTGTATTCCCAATAGAATTAAAGTATACGCATTAATACATGTCTGGAGTCTGTGCCGAGAACGATCGAAAATTTCAAAATTGATATATTTTTTATCACTTCTTAGTGTAACATGGCGTTTCAGCTATCAAATCGTGACAACATTTGCTTGATATGAAAGCTTTGTCTATATGTACGAAATAGTTCCCAGACATGAGCAGTTTATACGAACAAACAACGTCGAGTTCTTAGAATTAGACTTAGACGCTTTATCGTGACGAATTTGTGATACGAAAATTGACATAAATGTGCGACTGCGTGTCATAGGTTGCGGGAGATATTGATGTGGTAGTATATAAAGATATAAAGATGCGCGTACAGTTCCTCTAGTAAGGAGTCAAATCATAAGGGATTCCGATCTCTGATTGGTCAGATTTCGAGTCTCTTTACTTTCCACAATTTTCGATGTGGTAGTAAATCTGTAAATTAGTGTGAACTATTGATGGTGTAAAAAAGCGCGAGCGCGAAATCGGTTATTAACTATCCAATAACTATCAACCATGGAATTATATTGTTTTTAGTCACTCGGCAATGGCGTCCTTCCGATCTTATGTCTATTCTTACTAGAAGAATTCTGCGCCGCGCGTGGCGTGACCTCTGGTCTTCGTCGGAGTTCGAGCTTTGCTTTAGGATTCGCTTAATAATAGCAAATTTATATCAATTGTCGATAATATCAGCGTTTTTCAATTATCTCCGGGCTTTAGGGGCCTTTTTATATTGCCGAAAATTTGTTCAGAGTTGACGGTCTCTAATAATATCTCGTCCGTGGTTTAAACAACGTTTACTCACATTTCCGATTTCAATTTGTACCGCTTTTGCAGTGTGATACATTGCTTTTTTATCATCTATATCGCAACAATACGACCAACGTTTTTCACCGCTTTTTTAATCTGCTCTGCAACTTGCGCAAGACTTGTATTTATTATTTATAAATATATTTACGCTTAATATATCTTAATATTTATTGGAAAAAAATTAAATGTGTGATTTCGAATAACATACAGAAATGTTCCATTTGACCACAGCGACCACTTACAGCGATTGATATCTATAGAGTTTATCCACTGAGATGAGTGTCGTGAGTGGCTTGTGGTTAATCGATATAAGGCAACCGGGTCCAATTTGAGTCCTTTTCTAAAGTAGGCCTCGCTATTTGTATATAATTATATGATTAATTTAACAGACAAAAAGAAAAAATAGTAATTCAAGTAGACGATCCGTATAACTCGATTGCATCGATTTATAAATCATATTATTCATTTTATTTGTGTAAAAACAGGAAAAACTGCAGATACGTCGTGGTTGTGATGTAATAAGTAAATAAATAATTGCTTTCTATAATTATGCTTTCTATAATTATGAAAACATGATCAATAATTTTCATAGTTCATGTTATTGTATATCTATATTCATATTTTACAACACTATATTTAATTTATATTTTGTCACAACATTTTGTTTATAAAGAAAAGGAATTCTTTGTATGGTGATATCAATATGGGCGATATCCGAATATATGCGCAAGTGTAACATTTGTCACAAATATGTTCATGAAGATTGTGTAGAATTAATTAAAAATAAGGGGCCTTTTACTCGTTCGAACTGTAATGTAGATCTCCATAAATATAGTTTAAGAAGGAGAAATTAACACAGGTATTCAATGTCTAAGTTGCTAAATAGGTTTTTTTAATGTTTATACATCAATATGTTTATGCAATAAAACTATAAAAGTAAGTTGGATTACTTTATTTTTCATATTTTTAATATTTTCGTATGAAAAAGGGAAGACGTATACGCGATTCACGTTGGGTACATATTTTGCTAACATGCCCCAAATGCTACCTTTCTTAATAAATCTCTATATAAATATTTGAAAATGATTCCTTTTTTTTCAATATTCAGAAATGTTTCCTATTTTGAATGTAACCATTGATTTTCAATTTCGACTTTAGCAAAAGTTAAAAAAATTTTTAAAACTTAGAAGTCCCACATTGGTCTGGTTGCCTCATATATAATATAAAGATAGGCTAACGACTATTAAGAGTACATATCAAGACAATTTTCTCTCTCTAAGTAAGATTTTACTCCAAAGAATTTAGAGAATTAATATCTCGATATAAGCAGTGGTCATTGTTGGCATCACTATGTTATAGAAGTTCTGTCAGTGTACACTTAATTTATAAGAAATTCATTGTATTGTTTATATCGGAGAAGTGAAATCATATATTACAATATCAATTATTATTGTATTCGATTTCAACCTTTAAAATTTTGCAAAGACCATATGAGTTTGATTGTTGAAGACACGGCCATTTATTATTTCTCTAAAGGATTTGGCAAACCTGGTAAGAAATAATTGTTAATTCGGCTTCGAACGGATGTCAATTCGATGTCGAATTGATGTCGAAATTATTAATTCGACGTCAAATCGATGTCGAAATTATTAATTCGATTTGAAGAATTATTTCTGTAACTACACTACCAACAAAATTAAATCATCTGTTCCATTCTGCAAAAATAGGCAAATTTTAAGATAGAACTTTATCAAAAATCATTGTATCAAGATGTTAAAAAAATATTTTAATAAGCATTTTAGCAACTTGAAATTTCTATTTTTCAGGGCGGTACTTCAGAAAATGGTCTTATTAATACTTTATGGAATTATACAAACATAAATAAAATGTAACAAATTTCAAAATTTTTTACGAAATTGCAAGTTCCACGGCGCGAATTAAAAATTGTATACAAATATGATTGAAAGCATTCGAAAGATTGAATCTTTATTTTTAAGTTGTTTTTTAATTCAGTTCTTAATTTTTTTTCATTAAGTTTTTCAACATTGAAGTAAAAACGATCTTTTTTACCTAGAAATTTGACTAGAAATTTTAAAATAAAATCGATTGTTAAATTAATAATTTCTCCCCAAGTAGGATTTTATTTTATTCAATTTATTTTTCCATTCCATATTTTAGTAATAATCAAAGTTCGCACATGCTCCTATATCTACAGTTACAGGATTATAATATTTATTAAATATTTTCATAATATTCGTAATAAACTTTTATCTGTGCAATTTGATTCTACAAAAATATTTACAAAATATTTTGATAAATATTTTATAAATATTATATGTTATCCGGATATAATAAAATATGAAAAAGAGAATAAGAAATTTATAATCTATAGTCAACATATAAGAATATTAACTGTGAAATGATTTTTTTCTGAAATTAAGAGGAACTATGAATCAATGTAATAAAACGTAATTGTATAGGTACATCTCTGTTGTCAAACTGAGCATCATGAATAGTGTGAAGGTATACATAAAAAATATTATAGAGAGAAATAAAAAACATTAGTATATTAATCTATTCTTAACTATACTATGCTGTGATCTTATAAAATGATAATATTTATAATAATTATATCATTTTTTATAAACAAACATCAAAAAATTGCATATGAATTTATTTAATACATAGTTTTTATATTATTCACGTCTGTGAACAGGTTAAAATCAAATACAAGAGATTTATTATTATTTAAAACCCTATTAGGAGAAAGTGGAGAAATTATGCGCACTTAAGAGGAATCTAAAGCCTCCTGTTTTATCACGTAAGCACGTATAATTTTTGTATAAGAAATAAAAAGAATACTTTCTCTTTTTCACCGATTCGAAATTCTTTTCCAGGATTAAAGTATATGCATTAATAAGTATCTGGAAAGTGGAGTCTATGAGTCCGAGAATGATCGAAAATTTCAAAATTGATATATTTTTTACCATTTCTTAATATAACATAGCGTCTCAGCTATCAAGTCGTGACAACATTTGCTTGATACGAAAGCTTTACAATCTGTACGTATAATCTGTATGATATAATGGTTCCCAGACAATTTACACGAACAAACAATGTCGAGTTCTTGGAATTAGATTTAAATGCTTTATCGCGACGAATTTGTTATGCAAAAATTGACACGTACGTGACTGCGTATATCATAGTTGCGTGAGATATTGCTGTGATAGCACAAAAAAACATGTCGATAAGCGGCGCCTCGGCGCGCTCTCTGGTGATTTCGTCGAAGTTTGAGCTTTACTTTAGGATCCTCTTAAGAGGAATTCATTGCTGTGATGTGATTTTTGATGTTGAAGTTAATATAAACATGGAAATATAAAGTATAAATATTCTTCTAACAATATGCATTCTTATATTGAACAATTTTTCATTCGCTAATGCTGTATTTGGCAAAAAGTAAAAAAGCAAAAGCGAAAAAATTTTTTGCGTGTCGGATAATCATGCACATGAGTTGGGTAATCGCAAAGCCAAAATCGTAAGAAATAAATGTAAAATTAATAAAATAAATATTTTATGGAATATTGATTAGAAAATGAAAAATATATTATTATGCTAAAATTAATATAAACTTCGAAAAAATAATATAAAAGTTGGAAAAGTTAATTATTTAAACAAAAATCGCATATATAATTCTCAAGGTAATTGAGTTTTAATTAGTCAATTAATTCCACTGCACTATTCATGAACCCATTCAAAATACAGGCAGCATTGAAATCACTCAGTCAAACAAAAAAAGTAATATTAATATGTATAATTTTGCTCTACAATGTAACTCCTAAGGAATACACAAAAATCAACAAAAAATCAAAATGACTTTATTTTGATGTTTAATAAACAATCATATTTTGTACGTATTCTATACCTAAAAATTATTTCAAAATACGTCATTTTGATTTTCTTTCAATTAATTTGTGTTTCTTGGGCTGTTATGTAACGTCACATATTATGTTATATTTATTATGGAATATATTTCGTATTAATTACAACATTAATATCATGTTACTTTTAGTTTGTTGACTGGACAGAGTTCCATATTTTTCGAATTCTTCGCAAATACAATAGTATACTTTTCATTGAGAAGAAACTTTGAATTGTCCATGCGCATAATTACCTGCCGCGAATTGATTTGATAAGAAATACGATTACTCAAAGACTTTTTAACTTAACGAATAATAGCGCAAAATGACATAATTTTGTAAGGTATATATGATCAAATAAACAAAATAAGAATACGAACGTATAATCTTATTTTCTGGATGTCAAAACTATCAAATTATGTAATTTCACTTTTTCTCACTTTTGCTACTAACAGTTTTAAATCGTATAATTTATGATTATATTTCAAAAGAATTATCTCTAGCTTAAAAATTCCGCTGCGGTGATGTCTCCATTTGTCAGGAAAATGCCAAAATATGTACAATTATGCGAACCACCGATGTTGTCAAGATCATTAATGATCATTAATGATGATGATGAATGGTCTAAATGACTTTCAGATTTTAGCCATTGTTCGTTATTCATTAAAAACTTATTAATAAAGACTTTATTTTTTCAAATCTTTTTTATTAATGAATAACGAGTGATGGCTAAAACGGCTGTTGAAGATCACTTAGAGTGATGACAACATATCAAAGTCAGAGTCATCAGAGGATTCGTATTTCTGAATAACTACCAAAACTCTATGGCATTGGCCATTATCACCCATTATTAATTTGGAAAAATTGGCAATTTCATCCCCGTCATCATCTTACCTACCGTTCCTTTCACCTACATATGTATATTTGTTTAACATTTCAATTAAAAAAAAGAATCATTATTCATTTGACAAAATGCATGAATGACTTAAATAATCTCTCACTATTTTTGTTGATGTCCCAAATGATTATATGAGCACTGTTTGACAAATTTGATTGCGATTAGTTTGCCGATATCGCTAATAATAAATCACTACTAGTAATAAGAGCAATTTCACCCTTGATTGATTTTGCTCGATATCGGCGAGGAATTAACATTAACACTACAGCTTCGGTGAAATAAACTATTGCCAGGCTGCAATAAATAAACAGCAATAAATCGTATTACATGTACACCTTTCAGAATCATCATTTTATGAGTTGTCAAAAAACGTTAAAAACATGTAAAATTATCTATTATATTATGTTTGTCATTTTTTAATATCTTGACTCTATAATAAATGAAATATTTTGTTGAAATAATACATGATTACATAATTAATTAATAATATTGTTGAACAAAAAAATGACTTTTTTCAAACATAAAAACAAAAATATTTATTTCCTACAAAATTTTTTCTATATACTAAATACGATCTTGTAATATTGTTCTACAACATCGGAATTTTGAAAAATTTGCTAAAATGGTAAAAAAGGATTATTTTAATACAGGTTCGGATTTTTCGTACAAATTTTAACAGTACAAGGTTTACCCCAAAAATATCCGATCTCTATCTATGAAAAAGAGTCTACTTTGAAGTGCTATGGACAATGTCGCTTTTGATCTTTCGAAGTAATGATTTTTCCAGGTAATGATCTTTTTCCTTCCAAGATTATTTCCGGAAATGGGTCTACCCATTTCCGGAAATAATCTTGGAAGTCACTTTTGTAACAGCCAACAGCTTCCTCATGCATTTTGTCAAATTTGTTCTTCAACAGATTTTTCAATTTAGGAAATAATCAGAAATCACACGAAGCTATATTCCAGACAGCATAGTAATGCTTTAAAAATATATTTAAAACGTACATGTTGCATGTTTTGGACATATTAAAAACATTCAGATTAAATTTATGGATATTTTAAAAATGTTTTAAAAACATCCAGTATTACCATTTTGGACTTCTTAAAAATGTCATTTTAGAATGTAATGGACTAAAACGCGACTAAATTAATATATTAAATTTTAGACCATTAAGACAAAATGATTCTTATAAATTTTTCGTTGAAAATTTTCAACACAGCACAGATGTCCATGATCATTCAAACGTCCTGCCAGCCATCCCCTCCACTAGAGTCCCTAGAATATCAGAGTTTGGCCTTCCCTCCATTTTTTCTTGTGATTGGCGTGCCCACACAATGGCAGTACCAATCGAAAACGCATTTACATTCATATCACTAATTAAGAGAAAACACACATTTCGGCACGCATGCCATTTTTAAGTCATGGCCAGACTCTAAGGTTTTCTAAGAATTCTATTCTCCAAGAATTCTGGCCTCGGACTGCATGCTGGAAGCAAAAGATTCAAAACTCTTATCTACACTGCGAGCAGCAAGCTATTGCTGCTTGACGCTTGCCGCTTGCTGTCTGAACTAAGCTTTAATTTGATAAATTTTCATTACCGGAGGTAACAAAAGTAAAAAACTCCTCGTGCGATCATAAAAAAATTTTCATTTGTCAAGTCAGCGAAAGCAATACGTTGCGAGCAGATTTTTAGAAAATTTTAGAAAATTTTTTGCATGAGATGAACATTTTAAAAATATCCAAATGTAAACATACTTTGAATAACATATGTTTTTAAAATATTCACTAAGTCCATAGATGTTTAGATCAGATTGAAACCAAATCTGCCCAGAATGTCTTGTCGGAGATTTAAACTGTATAGGAGTTAGAAATGTCTTTTTAATATAATTTAGTAAAAAAATCCTAAATCAGGTGAAATGAATGACTCGCTCGGTCTCTGTGAAATGCGAAGCTTGGAGTTTTCGATGCTCACACAATTTTGCGTACCATTGCTGACTGAATAGCTATTGGGTAGTGCCACTTGGTGGAGATATTTCTCAAGATTCCCACTAAATATTGAATGCTATAATAATAGAGAGGATGCTCAAGGACAAAGATATTATATACAGAGGTCGGATATTTTTGGAGTAGACCTCATATATTATTATAAGTTGAAAATAAAAAAATTTTATTAAAATATAGATTCTAAAATACTTTATTAACAAGTTATAACAAAAATATTAAATGTAAGAAAAAATATGAAGTATAAGAAATAATTTTTACCTAAGTTTTACTAGAATAGAGAAAACCTTTATATGAAGATTTCTTTTATCCTCGCAGAAAAGATATTGTAATAAATTTAAAATTACGTGTATGTCAAGCTTATATTGATACATGAATGCACTTTTAAATGCCTTAAGTAAAGTTGATTTTTACGCACATTTAATGTTTTTATCATATTATAATTTTCAATAAAGAATTTTTGTAAAAGTAATTATATATTTTTCATCAATTTGCGAGGTATTTCATATTTTATCAAAATATTTTGTCAAAAGGTGCCAAAATAAAGTATAAAAAATATCTTATAAACTATTGAGTTTTTGATAACTCTGCTTTAATTTTACATTCAATTTACTTGCCTTACTTTTACATTCAAAATAATTGAAGGAATCATATTATATAAAAAAAAAATCTTATAATTCTATTAAAAAAATAATCTTAATATTTAAAAAAACATGATTTTGAGAAAAATCTTCGCTTACCTTAATATTTATTCTTTTGAAACGTATTTTTACTTTTAATATTTTGTTATATCATTAAAAAAACAGAATATTTTAAATATTTTAAATATTTGAATTAGAAGAAACACCCTGTATGATATATGTATAAAGTACATAAAATATCGAAATATATACATATTGTATAAAATATGTATACAAAATACGGTATACAAAATTGTAAATTCTCAGAATTGAAATGTGAATTATAATGTTTAAAATAAACTTCACATCATTCACATTTGTTTACTATTATTAACAGTGTTTCTCGTATAATGAACCTGAATTTAAATCTGATTAAGAAATAAAAGCATGCATGATTAATACAACTTACATATTTATATCTAGGTTATTTTGAAAATGCAAATTTACTCTTGAATTTCGTTTAAATTTTTGTGTATCAAATCTTGCCAATTTATGTTTTTGCAGTAACTTATAAAAAAATATTCAAGGATCATCAAATCATGGCGCTTTAAGGTTAATTCATCATCGATAGTTGCTGACTGGCGAAAGCCAACTAATACAATGGAAAGTTGTATCTAAACTACCTTTTATCTAAACTTCTAATGATCCATGAGAGAATGAAACATTAAATTCTTATTTATGAATTAATTAAAAATTATAAATCATCATAAAATATATAGTTCTTATCTTGTATATATAAATACACTATATTTCTTATGACCAGTTTTCATTTTATATAGTTTTGAATTTTCTTTTTTCTTGTAACAGAATGTTATTAATGTATTTAATACATATTTATAAATTTTCTTTGCAATAAAAATATTGTATTGTAATAAACGAAAAAATATGCTTAAATAATAATAGTATAATTAAATAGTAAATACTTAAATATTATTCTCTATTTATATATCTTGAATATATTTTCAGTTTTTAATCTTTTATTTTCTCATAAAAATATGTATATTTAAAACTTATTTTAAAACATATGTTATCGATTAATCTCGCAATGCTCACAACAATTACCTTTCATTTGATGAAACATCTAAACATTCAATATTACATCTCTCAGCAATTCGTGTAACTTTGCAGAAGTCACACTTAACAGTTTTATACAACTAGTACTGATGATACATAAATAAATTTGTATTAAAGTTTTATCGTATTTATTTTATCCATTTTCTTGCATTATTTTCAAAATAAAGTAAATATATGGTAATCTATGCTTCGCAATGCGCACTAGGTGACCGGCAAATATTGACTGTAGTTTTTAGTACGTCCGAATTGGGGAACCGAGTCAAATGTCAGGTAGTGAAGTCTTAGCTATAGTACAAATGTTCTGTCAGGATGGAAACAAGGAATAAACTGGAGAGAGTGTAAGAATGCAAAGATACAAATTTTTTATAAAGAGAATGTTTGAAAATAATAGTTTAACAAACTTTATGTTGCGATTATCTCTTTGAAAGTAAAATGTCATAAATTGTTCATAAGATATATATAATATATTGCCTATATAAATATCTATGATATTAAAAAAGTAGCAGAAAATTTCTGAGGAGAGAATAAATGAGGCTTATTCTTTTTTTTAAAAAAAAATAGAAAGAAAGGGAGACAATTTACAATTATATTCTCCGTACTTTTATTTTTCTCTGTTTAAAGCATAAATACTCACTTTATTTTAAATAAATACAGGTGGTGCTGGAAAGTAGCTAAATTGAATACGGTGTAATCTCATTCTGGTACGTAATCTGTGATTGCACTTGTGCATGATAATGATAAATGTATATATTATAGATCGCAAAATTTATCTTGCAACTTTTCTAAATGTATTTTCTAATTGTATTTTCTTATTTTTTTTGTTTTTGAATTGGATGCAAAAATAAGATAATTTGCGTTATATCTTTTTTCAATTTTTATAAAATAAGATACAATGTTAATACAATATGCGCGTTATTGACTTTTTATTTAATTTTGACTAATATTGTAAACAAAATTACTTTATAACTCAAAATGCATATTTATATTAATAATGCAATCGTTTTAATTCAATATATCTGGATTAAATGTATATGATAAATGTATATGGTTTAAGCATATACATAATTAATTTTTTTAAATAATGTAATTATTAAAAAATTTTTTATAATCCTGTTTTTTTGTATTTCTGTGCGTGCGTACGTGCGCGCGCGCGTTGTGTTATTTAAGAAACAATTAAATATACATATTTAAATCAAACACATTGTATATTTGTATATATAATAAACTACTAGAAATTGCTATTTCAAATAACTTTCTGTTTGTTAAATCTATAAGAAAATCTAAAGATCTCTAAATAATAAGAGAATAATTGTACTGTTGAAAAAACAAATATGAGAATAATTGTATTATTTAAGACAGTATATTGTAGAAACACATTATATGTTTATTATGTTCTTTTTTTTAAGGAGAAATCTACGTTTTCGTAATTTTTAAAATAAAATCAATAAATAATTTTTTTATATAATTTGATTCTTTTAATCATCAAATTTATTTTTATTACTTTAATTGAAATGTTCATGTTACTCCACGAAAAAAACTTTTGGAGAACAATTCAATCCAGAGTATATGTTTCTTATCGATTTTAGATCACTAAATCCCAATTCGTAAGTTGTTTCTAGCTTGTAGTAAGTTCCATCACGTTCAATTTTTTAAATAATCAAGAAAAATGATAAAAAATCTATGAAAATTGAATTGAACATTTAAGGAAACAGTAAAAATAAATAAAATATAAAATATAACATTAAAATGCGGTTGCAGAACTGATTTAAATATATTTTGACAAATTTAACAAAGTGTACAAAACAGAAATTTTGCTTTATCATTAAGTATTATAGTTAGCTTATATATCTGCACCGCGTAAATTCATACTGATACATTTTGTGACCAACTCTGTGGCTAATTTATTTAACTTATCTTCAAAAAGTAATAAAAACAATTAAAATAAGCATTTGGAGCTGAAAAAAATCTTCCATAGCTCACACAGATCGGCTGATTGTTTATTGTATAAAGAAATTTTACACTAATTTGTTTTATGTTAGGTTATAATAACATTAATAAAATAAAATTTTTTGTATCTTGTACTTTGTTAAACTTACCAAAATATATTTAAAATTCTGCGACCATATTTTAATGTTATAATTATTTTTGTTCCTTTCTCAAATGTTTCAATTTTCATAAACTTTTCCATCATTTGTTTTGAAGACTAAACTTGTCTAAAAGACTGGACGTAATGGAATAAAACAATTTACGAATTCGGATAGAGTGATCCAAAATCTATAAGAAATGTTTAATTTGATTTGAATTGCTCTCCATAAATTTTTTATGGTCCTGTGTTATTATAATATGTTAATGTATTGTACCTCGCCATGGACATTGCTTAAAATTTTTGTCTACTAATCAATTTTGTCACTAAGTGACATTAAAGCGTAAAATCAGACGCTGTGAACGTCAGCAAAAATAACACAGTTACTAACTTCTTTCATAAAAAAACTTGGCTAAATTCCGTTAAAGCTTTAAACTGTGAGAAAAATGAATCTTGATAAATATCCTATTTTTCATTGCTAAATAATAATGGATCTCTCTCGCCTTCAGATTACTACAATACAATAATTACTTTAAAACGTGCATACATATTTTATATTTGTATGAAGAAAAATATTTATTACTTAATAAATATTTCTTTTAACATATATCTTTTTTTAACAAAAATGTTAATAAGAAAAGATATATTTAGGCTGGATTGAATAATTAAAGTAAATCTCAACAAGAGATACATACGCGAAGTTTTGCTATCTCTTCTCAATCATTGAGAGAAATGTAGGTAAATTGAAGAAAATGCTTCCTCACTTGAAATCGATGAAAGAATGATGCTGCCAAACTGGGTCGCTGATAATTGATATGCGAAGAGGAGAAAGAAATATAAGAGCAATATGAGATATTAATGTTATGAAGCATTTTACGTGATATTTTGTAATATCACGTAAATTGTAATATCACGATATTTTGTAATGCCTAATATACGAAATTCTTCTATGGCGGGAAATCTTCGTCTATATAACAACTAATTTTTTTCACACACTAATTGTTAATAAATAGCTCATAATGTGTAGATGTGTTGAGAAATAAAAGTATGGGAATTACATTGGCGTAAAAAATATTAACATTATATATCTAACATTATATATCTAAAATTATAACGATATGAATTATGATGTTGAACTTTTATCATGTCTTTCCTTAAAAATTCGGTATACAAATTCAAAAGTTAAAGGAATTGTTTCGATCTTTTAAAAAATAGAAAGAATATACAAACATATCAATTTCATCTAAAAAGATCTCTTTTATACAAGATATTAAAATTTTTATAAGTATTTTTATAAGTATTTTCTTGAAATTTTAAATATTATATAAATAAATAAAATATAAAAATAACAAATGATAGTTTGTTTTCAAAATACTCATGTGATATTTGCAAAATTCATAATTAAGGATGTACGAGTTTCACCTTAAAACATTAGTAAAAGTATAAAAATTTCATAAATTGTTCCATTATTACATCCGAATATCGGATAAATGATTTTCGAAAAAATCGCTCAAAATCCTTGAATTTCCTTGAAAAAGTCTCTAAATGTTATTAAAAATTCGGTCTGTTATTCTCTTTACATATGGGATAAAGAAGCTTCTCTTGTTTAATTCATTCTGTGATTTATTATTCGTTTTATTTCTCGGGAACTGCTCGGAGTCGCTCCGAAAGAATTTAGCGTACTTGAAATGTAGGATTTAGCTCTGTTACATAATAGAGTCGTAATTCGTAAATCGTAAGAAATTAATCAATCATAATCGAACATTTTTATCATATTCATCTGTGATTGCCCAATTTCTTATGGTTTTTTTACGAATTGTGATTCTATTGTGTCTATATGTGTTTTTTTCCATTCTACAATAGGTTGCATGTTGAGTTGGATGTCGCTAATCGCTTATCGTCTATGTCAAGTACGACTTTTAAGTCTACAATTGTGTCATAAGTCGGAACAATGGATATGGAAATATTGAATATTTGTTCAAATTTATTATTAATTTGGACGCAAATTATAAGAATGAGATTACTCTTTTAAGAAAACGTATTCCATGATAAACTATTTTATATAGATGTATGTAAAGTGGAGGTTATGTTTCATCCAATCGTCATAAGAATCGAAAAGATAGAAGTTATGCTCCTGCATACTAGACGCGGAAACGCTTGCCACGCAGCAAAATGAGACGCGGTAACCAATGAATACATTAGGAGCTGTAAGTTTATTGGCTATTGCATCTCATTTTGTCGCGCGGCAAGCGTTTCCGCGTCCAGTGTGCAGAAGTCATAAGTCAGATAACGGAATCGGGTGTCGTGCGTATGCCATGTGTCGGCTGAATGAAGTTGTTGCGAATCGGTTGTCGGAATGGAAGATGGTCAACTCCCATCTTTTTCCATTTACGACAATAACTGGATGAAACATAACCTTTTTTGACGGATACATTTATAGCTATTTAAATATTTATTGCTAATACTGTTAAATAAGATTTAGATATTTTATCATGGAATCATTAAATGTTGATGAAATTATTATTGAATTTGTTCATAAAAATATATAACGCGATGTGGATTTTAAAAATATTAGGAAGAAGAAAGATCTGTGGCAAAAACTTTCTGAAAATTTTAGAAATTGTTAATATGTCAGATAATGTCAGTAAATATGTCAGATAATTTTTTGTTTTTTTAAATTACATAACATACATGGTAATACAATTTTTTTATAGTTGAAGAAATCGAAAGACAGTGATTGTTTTTAAAAGACATGTTTAGTAGAGAAAATAGGCGACAAATGTTACCACCATCTGGTTCTGGATATGAACGAGGAAGAAATGGGAGTTATATAGAAATATATATAGAAATGTATTATTTGTTTCTAATTCCTCATATAGCTCATAGAAAGCTAATATCTAGTTTTGTACTTTTATTTATTTGTTAGTACTTATTTTCTACATTTTTCTAATTTTTATAATTTTATTTACAAAACAAAGACATCATTTGTTCAATAATCACAAAGTTCATTATCCAAAACAAGTACAGCAGATACTTCCTCATTGTTTATATCTAAGCAATCTTCCAATGTGATAACTTTGTTATCAGATCATAGTTATAATGGATCTTTTCAATCAATAAAAAGTATACATTAATGAAAATAATACTATTTCTAATATTGGGTTTATATAGTCTTAATATGTATTATTTGTAATATATCATAAATTATATCATAAATTATATTTTCAGAGAACACATTATTAGATATTAAAGATCAAAAGAGTAACATGACAATTACAGATTATGAAATCCTAAATAGGCTTGCTAATACACTTTCTAGTAGTTAGCACTTTCTAGAAGTTACTAGCAGTCTTTGAAACCAAGTATAAGCTTTAATTCTACACAGTTGAAAAATTCATCTATATTTAAGTCTACCAAAAAAGTAATGCCAGAAATGGATGAATTTGCAAAACGAAAGAAGATGAAAGACAATAAACTTGTTCACGAGTTGGAGAAAGCAAGGAAATATCTATGGCAGTGAAGGCAGTACCATCTCAATTAGATCAAAAATGTTTGAAGAAAAATGGTCCACCTTAAAAGAAGGATTAAAATACGTTTTTTTGAAACATAGAACACATTGTATTATAAATCTTCTTCAAATTATTCAAAAGTACGAGGAAATACAATAATTAATTTTTACACACACGCACACACACACACACACACACACACACACACACACACACACACTCACGCGCATACACATACGCGCACACACAAAGTATCTTTTTAATATCTTAAACTCAGTTTTACAGAAATATTCTAAATTTCATGTGCTATTGAATGCTATTTTAAATAGTTTATATTTTACTAGTTTATATTTTATTAATAATATGTGCAAGATTGTATACAATTTAAAAATATATTCAAAGTTTCATTTGTATGTTTTAAGTTCAAAATGTGTGTATGTGAAATAGTACAAAAATGTTACTTTCTATAACATATTAATTACTTAAATAATTTTATATTCTTCTATAATTTCAAAATAATTCAATTTTGTTTACAGCATATTTTAAAATTGAAAGTACAAAACTACTACTTTCTATAACATATTAGTCATTTAAATAATTGTATGTTTTTCAAAATATATGTCTAGTTTCGTTTATAATAGTTTTATTTTAAGTTTAAAATGAAATAGAGAAAGAAAGAGTACAAAAATACTTTCTATACTTTCTATATTGTATTAATTTTTAATAATTTTATGTTTCTAACAGTAGTTATTTATAAAATTTTTTAATGCATATTGTGAGATATTAGAAAAACAAGCTAATTATAAGTCTTGTATATTTTGATATGCAAATAATTTTATTATAAACAATATTTTAATAAACAATATTTTCAAAAATCAAAGACAACACATTTTTCATTATTTTTGCAAAACATTTATTTAATATTTATTTAATAATGTCGATATTGGTAGAGATTCTCTACGACTACGTTTTTTTAATTTTGGCTTTAATAATCTATTTAAATTGTCAAATTGTTCCACTGACATTCTTGTAAGTTTGAAAAATTCTTCGTGATTATTCATTTGGAAATATATAAATAATGCATGATGAGCACCAAAATTTTGTCTCATATTTCTAGTAATATGGGATTTTACCCATCATCTTCTTGTAATTCTTCCTTTTTTACGCTTTCTTAAAAGTAATTTCAGTCTTATAATTTACATCTAAATAAGTAATAAATTTGAATAAACATTCAACGTTTCAATTTCCATGATTCCGACTTGCGACGCAATTGTAGACTAGCAAGTTGTACCCGACATACTATATAACACAGCCGACACGAAAAATAAAGGTTATGTGCATGCACGACTGATGTAGACTTGTAGACTAGGGATGCGTTTCTTGTATGATGCATAAAAGATATAGAAGCATAAAAGTTCATTCCGTTTCTCTTCATGTACACTCGCTATTGATTCACACATGCACTGATTCAACCAATTGCATGATCCCGTCTCTTCCGGTGCATGAGACTGAATGAAGTGCCTCATCTCTCGAGTTGAGGCAGTTCATGCAACTTATGCATTCAACATATTTTAGCGCAAAACTGAAATCATGGGTGATTCGCCTGGAGCGAGTGTACTCAAAATCATATAAAGGTTAAAGACACGTAAGTAGGGTGTTCAGAATACCCAAAAATTTTTTAATTTAACATTTCATATATACATATATTATATAATATATATACGGTATAATACTCTGGTATTATCGAAAAATTATGTGTATACTGATATTATGAAAATTTCGATTTTGAACTAGTATTTGGATCTCGGTTTTGCGTATACCGCTATAGAATATCGATTTTTAGTCTCTGCTTTATATAATACTGAAAAATTAATATATTGATGTATTATCGCGATTTTTCATATCATTTTAAATTCCTGAATATAAAATAGTAGATTGTGATAAAGGTTAAGTTTACATTAGTCATATTCTTACAAGATAGAGGAAAGTAAAAATAACGGACTTTAAGGATGTTTTGTATGTATAATTGTAGCAAAAAGTTTCTGAAATTTGATTTTGACGAATATGTACATTTTATGGTTTGAATAATAAGATTGTATACAGAATCTTATTCATAATTAAAATGCAGAAATGTATTTTTGAATTTCTACTGCTAACTATTTCTGAAGAAAATGAAAAATTTTTGGCAGTGACAGTATCTCAAATCTAAAATATTTATATTTTAAACTCTAACTTCAAGTTGCTTCACAATGAATCGATTTCAGATTTTGTTATAAGTGTTTGGACATATGTAAGAATAATCTGTAAAATTTTTGTTAAATTTCTAATATTTTAGAAATAGATATTAAACATACTTTTTGGACATTTTGGTAATACGTTTATTTTTCTTTTCCTGCAGAATTATAAGTGCTTCGAAAAATATAAATCTTCTTCTTTTATCAAAAAAGAAGATGTAATAGTAATTATTGAATTCATTTGTAATTCAGTTAATTTTAAATTGTCCATGTTCATTACATGAATTCATTGTGAATCCATTCCGTTACTAAAACTGCATGGAGTGTATTGGAGAAACGGAACGTACTCTGTACTCCATGCACTAAATAGTCATGCGCTTCATGCAAGAAACGGAACTCATCTCAAGAATCTTGCCACATTGGCTATGACGCTGGCACTAATATATGATGTCAAGATCATAACTTTGAATAACATTTAATCATCAGTCGAACATTTTAAATAATGCTAAAATTTATTGAATTTTTTGAGATTTTTCAGAGTTTCCATTATACTTTTATTCCATTCTATATATTATAGACAGGATTGAGTAGTACTAGTTAAAATGTTAAAAAAAAAGTTAAAAAGTTAATAATTTTTAACTTAGTTAATTTTAAATGCATTAAATTTTAACTTAACTAAGTTATTTTTAAACGTTAATTTTTTAACTTTTTTTTAAGTTAAAAAATTTTTTTATCTCTTTTAAATATCTTAGAAAAATAATAAGATATAATAAGAGTGTATATTTGTAATCTGTTCACATTTTAAGACCATCTTAAATAATTTCTTGAAATGCTAATACAGCCCTCTGATTGGTTTATATGGTTATGCCTTATGCCATAAGCCATAGTCCGAATCTACAATAGGTGTTTTAAACTTTAAGTCATAAGAAATTGACAGTCAAATATTCTTCTGGCATTCGATTATAATTGGTCAATTTCTTATGGCTTAAGACTTATTAAAAAGTAATCACTGATCTTGTATCTTCTCTATATGGCTGTTTTTTTAAGTTATAAGTATATAACATATAACGATATAATTTATATAGTTATGTGTTATATACATATCACATGAATGAATAAAAAAATTAAAAATTTAATTTACTTAATAATCTATATTGTAATTATTTAATCTCATTTTAAGAAAAATTACGACATTTTGATCTAAAAAATAATTTTTTTTGAAATTAACTTTTTTTTAACTTAAGTTAATTCAATATTAACTTATGTTAAGTTAATTTTTTATTCCTTCAACTTTTAACTTAACTTTATTAATTTTGTAAAGCCATTAACTTTAACTTTATTTAATTAAAAAAAAACTTACCCAATCCTGATTATAGGATTGCAATCTTAGAACATGTACTACTGGAAGCAGAATTGAGCGCTGAAAGTGAAGTCACATCTGTGCGAAAGAGAAAGCTATAGAGTCTCAGTTGATTGTAAAGCTCTAAACACAATGTGAGACAACAGCAACAGAAATAGAATGAGAACAGAGGAATCCAATGAGAATGCATATGTCAATGTACATATGAACACGGAATAAAAAAATAGCGATAAATTTCCGACGAGTTGGAATTCTGTGTCTATCATCTTATAGCCTACCAATCAGCGTTCAGATTTTTCTGTTTATGGCTACGGTCCACTTGATATTACAAATGCTTCGAAATTTTTGATTGACCAATCAAAAGAAAGAATTTTATTAACTGACCAATGCTTCAAGTGGATCGCACTCTATGACCTTGGGTGCGTTCGGAAATCCTACTTTGAGTAGAAATGTTACCAACCGCCGTTTGAAAATTGACTCGGATTTTACAAAATTGCATTCGGAAATATCGAATAAAATCACTAAGTCATACTTTACAGTAGCTTTTTCAAATTTCTTATAATAGCTTTTCAAATTAGCTTCTGAAATTTTTGAGGTTAACAGAATAAATCCGCTCCATTACTTTAACGTGAAGTAATATGGGCGCAAATAGACTAAAGATTGCTAAAGATGGAACAAAACAAAACTATCGTTTCTTTCAACATTTATAAATATTTCTAACAGTCTACGGCCAGCTATTACTATAGAAAATATTATACTATATAATATATTTTATTTCGGAATTATAGATTTCGACATTGTTACCTTAAAATCTTACTCTAAAAATTTTTTCTGAAAATCGTTGAACATAGTGCTACTCTACTGACTTTTTAAGTTTACTCATGCTCTATCCTACTTTATCCTACGAGTAGATTTTCGAACACACTTCTTGAAGCGGATGAAAGAATATACTACAGTCAAAGAAACCTGAGAGAGATCATGGCGGCCTTTTTCGCGTGACTGATGAAAGTCACCGTACGCTAGCATCAACATCAATTTTATAAATTGATGTGAACTACATATCACATTTTCGCCACTGTTCATAAAATCGTAGTGTTAATAAATGAATTGGTGTTACATTCATAAACTGTGAATAAAGATAATATTAATTTACAAAAACATTTTCTTTTAATCAGATAAGATGTTTTTTAGATTTTTGGATGCTGAAAACGATGTCGCAAATTAAATTTCACTAGCACGTCAGATTTTCGAAATAACTGAGATTTAAGTGCAAAAATGATTCTTTTGTTTCAAATGTTCTTGTAAAAATAGATTAATGTTATCTCGAAATTGTAATCAGAAGTCATGAATGTATTGTTTATATTCTCTACAAAATGTATTCTTTTTATCTCAATATCTTATTTTTTAATTGCGTTATAAAAAATTCAAGTACAAAGTTTTTCTAGTAAATTTTCCGCTTTTAACAATGAAATCATTATACTTATAA
>NW_017259227.1:128687-130821 GCF_001594045.1 Atta colombica | reverse complement strand
TATATATATATATATTTAGTGGAATGATATACGTATACATGATATACGTATAGTACACCACACATACACGCACGCACGTACACATTTCTAAAAAAAGGTTATATGGTTTGTATATGTTTCTCGATAGCCACAATTTGTATCATAGAAAAATCCTGTACTTAAATTCTTCGTTGAACTACAAAATATATACTGTATATGAAATTAAAAAAAATATATTTTATAAGACATGAACAATACATTCATCATAACAAATTTTAATAAGAATTTCAAGATACTTAACTTTCTTTATAAAAGAATGTAAATGTCGTAAAAAAAGTCATTTTTTAAACATTAAAACTTAATTATGTTGAAAACCTAACGCTGAAATTTTTTGGCTTACGGCATCGTTTTTAACATTCAAAAATTTAATCCGATGCGAAGTTCTATTGTAAATAAGTGCAGTACTCATATATAATTGTATGTGTACAGGATGTCTGATAATGTTCGCATAATCTCGTGGGCAGATAGAGCGAAACTGAGTCAAATTTCTCTATCAGTTTGTAATTTTCGCAATAGTTAACGAGATATTAATTTCTAAAAATTGCCGAATAAATGGATAAAATCGACGCATAAGATAGCTTTAAGATATTTTTCAGAGTTCTTTATGAAATATCTTGAAAATGTTTCTCAAAAAAACTCTTAAAAATATTTTAAAATTGTTTTATGATTTTAGATACTCTGTTCATTGGTTAAAAAAAACTTAAAAAAAAAAGATGTTTATTAATACAAAAGACGTTCGAAATAATTAGTCCGAGTGATATTTATTAACGTATTATATTCAATAACGATATTTATTTGGAAAATAAAAATCTGCAGCGTATTACTATATTTTGAATTATTTCTTTTCTCTCGAATTTTCTAAAATTTAACGTGATTGTTAGAAAAATACAAATAAATTTCACAGAAAAGATGGTTTAAAATTTTTTTTTAAATCATTTAATAAACGTCATCTAATAAACATTTAATAAACGTTATACGAACGCTTATTATGTTAATATCTATTACATTTAGTAATCTAAAAAACTATTTTTCTTTAGGGAATAAGATAATTTAAAAAATTGATTGTCTTCTTAGCTGAGCAGAATTTTCTTCTGCTGAGCAGAAATTATTTCTGTTTCAGTGTAAACAGTCAAAGTTTCATTCGTACTACATGCATATAGAATTAAAATGATTCTTTGTAATGTTAATGCATTCGAGAACTACATGGTCCAATATTACACACAGTTGAAGGAGTTTGAAATCACTGCTGAAATCATCATCAATCTCCTATATTCTACTTTGAAAATATTGGAAAGAATGAAAATGATTAAAACATTTGAATTGTTTGTGTAATATAAATAATATAAATATGATATCTTATATTTTTATTTTCCTTTTAGTCTTTTGTTAGCCTTAAACTGGACTATAAATCTTACACAGAAAATGCCATATTGCTTCATGTGCTAGGATTATGGCTCATGTTTGTATTTGTACGACAGTTTAGGAGAAAGGAAGAAACTAAGATATTAATAATAATGACTAAGATAATAACAATTTCACAGATATATATTCTTATTAAATAAATCCATTGTTGGTTATGTACGTAAACAAGGAAAATATAAGGATTCTGCAAAATTACATTGTCAATCTTAATGAGATCAAAAGAATATTTGTGTCGGAATATATATATGAATTTAAAAACAGATGAACCTATTTTGACATTTAGAATTAATGAAGAAATTAAATTAATCAAGGATATTAATTTTACCTTCAAAGGTATTAATTTTATGAATCTAGCATGCTCAATCTAGAAACAAATTAATACAACTGAAAAATTTTAGTCTGAGCAAGAAAAGCATTACTATAACGCGAAATATAAAACATATTTCAAGAAATTTCAAGAATTTAGGAAAGTGGGTCATGATACCTATAACTGAGGAAACAAAAAATTCGGAACTCGCATTTTGGATTTATATACGTCTTGGTACAAACTGATTATCTGCATTTTTTCAACGCTACATACTAAAATATATTCTACAGTGTAACTTAATCGTTGCTGAAATTTTTATGTTCTAAAATAAATGTTGCCTTCTCTCTCTTTCTCCTTCTCTCTCTC
>NW_017259227.1:121967-128587 GCF_001594045.1 Atta colombica | reverse complement strand
TTACTATCTTAGAAAAATTCTGTATTTGAATTCTTCATAATGCGACTAAAAAGTAAGATATTGAGACAAAAAGAATACATTTTGAAGAGGATAAACAATACATTCATGACTTCTGATTACAATTTCGAAGTAATGTTAATCTATTTTTACAAATATTTTAAACAAAAAAATATTTTAAAATATTTAAAATTTAAAAATATTTTAAACAAAAGAGTTATTTTTGTACATTAAATCTCAATTATTACGAAAACTGATATGCTAATGAAATTTAACTTGTGTCGTTTTCAATATTCAAAAATCTAAAAAAATACCTTATTTGATTAAAAGAAACATATTTTTGTAAATTAATATTATCTTTATTCACCGTTTTTGAATGTAGCACCAAATCCATTTATCGACATTACGATTTTATCGACAGTGGTGAAAATATGATACATCGTTTACATCATTTACATCGTTTATAAAATTGATGTTGGTGCTAGAGGACGGTGACTTTCGCCTATCACGCGAAAAAGGCCGCCATAACTTCTCTCAAGTTTCTCTCTGCTAATCTATATACAGTCTATATACAGTCTATATACACAATCAGATTGGTTGGCATTTTTTATTTTTTTTTGTGGCATTGTGCAACGGCAGACGACAATTATATATCACTTATTTTTGTAATATTTCTATTGCTATTCTCTCTCGCTGTTGCTTCGTATTGTGTTTAGAGCATAATGCACATGTACCACTCTATTTGCCAGCGTTTCATTTCGTTCGTTGATTGTATGAATGCTATAGCATATGCAGAATGTAACGGTCCGCACGATTTTTCAGATACTTCCACAGTTAAAAAAAAATTAAATAGTGAATATTCTTAAGACTTCCACGGATCCTTTCTATATAAAAATTATGCGTTTCACGGGTTTCTTCCGTGTCCAGATTCATTCTTGGAATGCCATTTCGTGAACCTTACAGTTTACTTCATTAGGGCGAGGAGCAGCCTGATACTAAGGTATTCGAGATCGTTCCTCTTTTATATATTTATGCTCCTTGTTGAAGTGGTGGAAGAAAAGAAAAGAATTGTGGGGAGTGGGGTAGGGGTGGGGGAAATCGATTAATCAGGAGAATAGTTTTCTATTTATGTTTTTTATTTATGTTGTAGCCATTATCTCTAGTTAGATTATTAGGGTGTTTTTGTATTTCTATGGCTTCCCTATATTTTTTTGGAAAATATGATGTAATGTTGGCTATTGTGGTTGTTTTGTCAAACAGTAGATTGTCCTATCCTATCCTATGTCCTATATAAGATTTGTCTTATCTTTTTGGGTGGTTTAAAAATAGTTCGGATATTGTTTAATATCCTATCAATCCGATGTTGACATATGGGAGAATAGATAGTACTTTGATTGTGTGTGTCAGAGATCGTTGTCTTGTTTGCATGTTTATTGATGTGTTTTTTTCATGTCCCTTTTTCTATAAGGCTGTTTTTAAGTGATTGAATTCTGTCTATAGATATTCTTCTCAGACTGAAAGCTCTATGTACAAGTGAATGGATTGCACTGTTTTTGTGCTGGGTAGTGGTGTGACTCAGCATGTAGGTATCTATCTGTGTATTGATTTTCTGTACACTTGATGGCCTAAGGTACCGTCAGCTTTCTTAGAGATAAAATCATCTAGGAAAGAAGTTTTCCGTTTTTCTCTATGTCTATAGTGAAGTGAATATTTGAATGTTAATTGTTGAGGAAAATAAGGAATTTATGGAGCTCTGCCGTATCTCCATATCACGAATGTGTCGTCTACACTAAACGGAACTAAACTTTTGGTTTTTTGAGTGTTTTTCTGAGGGCCTCTTTCTCAAAATGCTCCATGAAGATATTGGCGACTACAGGAGAAATAGGAGAACCTACTGCTGCTCCTGAAGTTTGTTCATAAAATTGGTTGTTATAGGAGAAGTAAATGATTGTTAAGCAGTGCTCTATTAGCGAGATGAAGGGGACTTCATGTGAGGCCTTTATTTTGTTTAATGTATCTTTTATTGGGACTTGTGTAAAAAGCGATTCTATGTCGAAACTTACAAGCAGGTCTGTGGGACGTAGTCGGATTTTTTGGATCTTTTGTATGAAGTTCGTTGAGTTAATTATGTGTGATTCGGATTTTCCAGTGAGGGATTGTAGTGTTTGTGCTAGGAAGCGGGATGTTGTATGTCGGGGACCTACATATCCTCTCCCACCTAGACTATACGGACCACACAAATCAAACATCCAACTAAGATCGATTGTTAGCGCCATACACTCCCTGACATACAACTTATCCCGCTTCCTAGCACAAACACTACTTCACTGGAAAATCCGAATCACACATAACTAACTTCATACAAACTTCACCTCCAACAAGTAGCGTGAATATGTAAAAGGGGAACGACCTTAGGAGGAACAGCTCCTCGCCCTGATGAAGTGAACTGCAAGGTTCACGTAACGTTGGCATTCCAAGAATGGATCTGGACACGGAAGAAACCCGCGAAATGCCTAATCTTTAAATAATGAATATTTATTTATTTTATACAAACTACAACATGCGTTAAAAAAATTTAAAAGAACGAGTGCAAAAAAAAAAGAGATAGATAGCTACAAGCAGATGAGTAAAACTTAATGTCAAAGAAATTAGAAAACGCGCGTTCCAAGATCTCGGACAAAAAGAAACTTAACAAATTACAATTGCACATTCAGCTAATTGATCACCTCGATCGATTGGTTTCTTAATTGTCGTTGTATTGCCTGTCACATATTCTAATACTTTTTGCGGTCATATGAGAAAGCAATGGTTGCATTCAGCAGAGAAGCAGCTTTGAAATGATAAATTCTTCATTTGATTGGATTGGTTTAGATCTGTAAGAAACCAAAAGCAAGAATCAATTGTATTAAGACATTACTCAATAATGACATTACATAACAGTTGCAAAGCTTTCTCTGCTGAAAGCAGCCATTATCTGTTATCTCTTTCTATCTACGATTTTTGGTCCACATTTGCCAAATTCTGATTATAGAATCTCTAACTCAAAGCAATTCTTGCCCCACCTTCTCCCTTGGGAGCACCCGATTTTTTACGCAAAGCGAGATCTACTCCATCTCTTTTTCTCAAGGGAAATTACTGCTGAAATATATATCTTGTGTGCGAAAATTACATACTATTCACAAAACTTATTTTGTGAATAGTTTATAACTTTTTAATAAATAATGAGTGATGGAAAAAATCAGTTATCTCCTTGAGAATCAAGGTCAAAATCAATTGGAGATCATTTGAGCTGACTATGTAAAGGGAAAGTTTTACCAAATGTTAATTAAATTGATTAAAATAAATTTTAAATATTTCGAAAACTAAACATTTCCGTAAGTCCGCATTTATGTCTGGATTTAACTACATTTAGTTAATCCTGTAAAATTTCGAAATTGGACTTGGGTAGTAAATGGAAACCTTACCAACCAACAAATCAAAAATAAAATAAATTATGTTGAGAAGAGTTACGAATCAAAATAACAAAATATAATGTACGTAATAAATATATATATTGTAACATTTAATATAAATGAAAATGAAAATAAAAATAAAAATATGCTTACATTGAAATTATAATAAACTGACATTTCGACTCCGATCGGATCATTTTTAAAGTTATAAAAATAAAATATAAAACGGTTAATTACTTGATCTTTACCAAAAACTTTTTTTTTAGATTTTCTTATCGTATGTTGTAGTCCATGATGCAAGTAGACATGAGGTTTATTCACGTCTCATGCTCCTAATTAACCTAGAGAGCACTTGGATCACAGATAAAATAGCGCAGTTGGAGCAGTGCATTCATGTGTTCCAATGTTCAGTGACATGAACGGATTTAGGACAAGTGAGCATGTCACCTAACCTAATCTGTAAGACCACTCGAATGGGTCGGACATGTGTCTCGTTTTATTTCGGATATTTTCTGTTACCTCGATTATTTGAAAAGCGTTTTTATACAAAATAAATGCGTTTTTAATAAATATAAAAGTTAAGATATTACGGATCGAAATAAGTATCAAGTCAGAAGTTTGAAAATCCATAATTGTAAATTGTATTTAACTGGTTCTTCGGTTGTTATCGAGAATCAGCTCAGTCAACAATTTCATATAAAACGTCATTCCGAAAGGATTTCTTCAACGACTATCCTGTACAATTAAATGTCAATTTCTGATTAAAAAATTATTATATTATTACATTTAATTATTACATTTAATATTGATGAGAATTTATTTTTAACTTACGTTAATTTATACAGAATAATCCGTAATATCTTAATGCAGGAATAACTAAATAAGATTAGTCTAGAGTGATTTTTATTATGTATCATATGTTAGTTGTATTGGATGGGGTTACATAAATACGTTTTCTTTATTATCACTGAAGACTTTGTAAGTTGAAATGTTTGAAATTTATATCATTATACGAATCTAATAAAAAACGAATTTTTATTAGTTAATTGCATTTGCTCGTTTTTTAAAAAAGCCTTGACATTTTAATTTATTGCATTGCATTTACATGAACCTACTTTTCTGTGTAAAAGTCATATTATATTTTTACATTATATTGTATTAATATTATTTTATTTTATTTTTTTAATTTCATTTATTTTATTTAATTATTCTTTTTATTTTATTTATTTTATTTTATTATTTTATTTTATTAATATTATACTATAGTATATTGTTATATTATATTTTTATATTTATATCAAAAACGCATTTATTAAACGCTACATTAGTTGTTCACAATTAATTCGCGACGGCAACAGAGTTGGATCAGAAAGGTGAGAAAATTATCGAAGGACTAGAGAGATGGCTCTAAGAACTACACACAAATTAATAATAAGAGATATAACAAATATATTTAATAGATCGATTTAATCAATCGATGAAGCATCGCTCTTTAAGTTGAATTTAACAAGATCTACTTCCGCGGACAGCAACAATGACAATTGTTTAACGCCAGCTTAGCGGTTGTATTTTACACTGAAAACTCTTAATTTTCCGAACGATCGCTTTCGACGGTGACTAAGATACGACAATCAAATACGAGATCTGGATATAAGACAGCGTATAAATGCTCGTATTCTGAGTAAACTATGTTACCAGGTAACTTCGAACCCGAATAATAATCCACGCACGCGATACAATTCACCACAATCGGTTCGACATGACACCAAAGACACAAGACAAAACAACGAATAAGACTTTGCTC
Source organism: Atta colombica (assembly GCF_001594045.1). NCBI lineage: Eukaryota > Metazoa > Arthropoda > Insecta > Hymenoptera > Formicidae > Atta > Atta colombica. The sequence goes on along the minus strand of NW_017259227.1, from coordinate 123,334 downwards.
TCAACTGCGGTAAAAAAGGCGAGTGTTTCTCTTATTTTCATTTTTACATAAAAATGAATTTTCAGTACAAAAATGAAAATAAGAGAACTCTTCAACCTTGATCTTAACAAATGTTATCCAGGATATAATTCTGGATAATAAACAACATTCAAATGATTTCAGCCATCGATCGAACATCTTAAGTAATGTGCTAATGCCGTACTGTAACTTTCAAGCTTTCTAATTCGAAAAGTACTTTATGAAAATATATTTTATTATAATATTTTGGAAAGCTCTCGAAGTGTGCTATAAGAATATATAATAAAAAGTGGAGGGTTCCATTAAAAAAATTCATGTTGATCTTAATCTTGGTAGTGACCCCTACCTATTAAAAATCCATTATGTTCACCTTCTTTTCAAGAAAACCTACAAACTTTCATATGAAACTTTTTTTATATTTCACTTAGTTTCTGAAATATTCGTCTGAGGCGATTAAAATGTCCCATCCTATATAGAGCTTTAGTGCCCAAGTGCGTTCTCTTTCGTTTCACGCATGCGTGTATCTGTAAGAGAAAAAATCGAAAGCACGAAGAAGTTCGGCGGGCTAACCTGGCTAACAAAAATTTGGGATGACGCGACAAAACACGTCCCGTTCGCGCTCGTCGCAAGAAATATATCACTCTCACAGAACATATACAAGATTTTCTTCGCCGATCTGACTGTAAGCTGTTACATTTCCTCGTTCTCTCTTCTGATTTCCTTTCTCAGTGATAATACTTTATACACACACCTTATACACGTGAAACGAGAGAGAACGTACTTGAGCCTAAAACTCTATATACCAAAGTAGTGCATAGATTCTCCATTTTGTGGACTTATTAACCATACTCTATACCAATAAGCATTATTGGACTCTGAAGGTACCGTACACGGAACGAATTTCTTACTATTAGGTGTACAACTTTGCTTCCGCCGTTTTTTTTTCGAAATTCGAAGCTTTATTATTGTAAAAAACTGGTTATACATTTATGGTTCAAAGTATTTGTCCATCGCTGGCCACTACTTTCTCCCATCTTTCGGGTAGCGTACGAATCCCGCGTCGAAAAAACTGGTTATCTTTTGAGGCTATCCACGAATCGATCCAATTTTTTACTTCTTCATAAGACCGGAAGTGCTGATCAGCTAGGCCGTGTGTCATTGATCGAAACAAGTGATAGTCAGAGGGAGCAACGTCTGGAGAATACGGCAGGTTGGGTAGGACTTCCCATTTCAACGTTTCCAAGTATGTCTTGATCACTTTCGCAACATGGGGTCGAGCATTGTCATGCTGCAAAATCACTTTATCGTGTCTCTCGTTGTATTGCGGCCGTTTGTCTTTCAATGCTCGG
>NW_017259227.1:117589-121867 GCF_001594045.1 Atta colombica | reverse complement strand
ATCAATTGCGTTCGATATCGATCGCCTGTGATTGTTTCAGTCGGTTTTAACAGTTCATAATACACTACGCCGAGCTGGTCCCACCAAATACAGAGCATGACCTTGGACGTCAAAATCGCCGTTTTTGAAGCATTGAAATCACTCATGACACGTTCTTTCACTAATAGCGGCCTCATCATAAGTATTTGAGAGCATTCGATGAGCCTCAGCCGCAGATTTCTTCATATTGAAGCAAAAAATTAAAATCTCCCGCAAATGACGAGAATTTGGCTCGTAAACTGATATTTTCAATCGAGAATAACTTTATGATGCAGACACAAATCGACTAATGTTTCTATGGGGTTATGTTGACAGATGCCCAAGTTTATTGTATGACGTCTATGATCTATTTATTTCGACCACCACTTACCGCTAAAGCCATCTATAGGAAAACGGCGGAAGCAAAGTTGTACACCTAATAAAAACCTCAGAATTTTTCAGAATTTCTAAATGATTTTATAATTTTTAGAAAATTTTGTAATTTTTTAATAATATTTTTTAGAAATTGAAATATTTTTTAGAAATGTCGAAAAAGTCACATCTTTTTTTTTAGTAATTCTTTGTATACCCTAATACAAACATCAGCACAAACATCGATATATCGACTGTAAGTTGACTTTGCTAAGTCAGGCCTTTAGAGTCGATTGTAAATCGACTTTGTACCGACGTCTTTCCAATGTCGACTTTAGGACGTCTAATGCGATTTACGCTCACAAAATTGGAATCATTTCGTATTCGGAATCATTTTCTTATTGTTTAACTATATTATAGTTAAACTAGGACGAATGTTGTTCATGAATGTTGTTGATATGAATCGGATTACTGCCTATAAGAATAATATATAATCTATTTTTTAAAATAGTCGATATAAGTCGATTTTAAGTCGACTTGTCAAAAACCTGTACAAAATATTCGTGAGATGTCGTTGCAGTGTACATCTACATGATTGCGCACGATGCAGCATATAAACAGCTAATAAATGGCGATTGCAAAAATAGCGACCGGGAGTCTATTAATAATTAAAGAACAGAATTAATATTATAAAAGATATATTATTAAAGATTTGGGAACATCAGTGCAACTATGGTAATGTATTTTTGTGTAAAATATTATTTATGTATTTAATTATTAATTAATAATATTAATTAATATTAATTAATATTAATTAATAATATTAATTAATTAATAAAGACATTTTAAAATTAGAATAACGCGTATATAAGCCGGATTGTGTAGATTAATTATTTATGACTAAATAACTAGAAAACCTGAAAATGCCCAAAGAATTTTCAGAGTTGTCGAAACGTCAACGAAATTGGCGAACTTATTACATATATTACAATTGGAACAACCAAGGCATCACAATCGCAATTAAATAGTAAGCGTTCATTCTCGCCAGACTATCAACAACCTTGTAAGTTTAGATGAAGCTAATTATTTTAATATTTAAAAAAAATCTTTCATGATTAATTGTGTTAATACTTTTGTTATGCAGTAAACTCTACTTCGAAACAGATCAACGATTCGAAGAGTATGAAAAATAATTATCTCATATCATTAACACTGCCATATATGTATCCCCTATTGTAACTTTATTTAAATTTCTGTAAAAAGGCAACAAAAATCTATGATAAAAATTTCCGGCATCTCATCTATCAGCCCTGGGAAAGTCAAGCCAATGGATTGTCATTAGGAGCAACACAATGAACATCTCTTGTCTGATATACAAGGTTAATTAAATCCTGTGTTTACAATCCCACAGTTTATATCAATGTATATACACAATATCAAAAATTTATTAGAATAATTATTAGAAAAAAAATGAATCTATTACCTATACCTTTAAAAAATTTACAATTACAATCTGTGTACTGCTGTTTTTGTGATATTGTTAAGTAGGAATAGAAGTAAATTACAATAAGGACTTTCAATAGCATTTCTCAATGTTATATTTATTAAAATTTATATTTATGAAAACTTGCTAGAAGTTTATACTTACTAGATTTATGCACTTAAAGAAGTTGAGACAAATTCTTCTCTTAAGGAGTCCTCTTTTGAGAACACAAATTAAGTGTGTTTGAGATTCATTGAATAAGTCTGTTCTAAATGAACTAATGAACGGTGAGCATCTATGTTGATTTATGCTTTCAAAAGGAAAATAAATACCAATAAAACTATATTAACTTCTATGACTTTAAGATTCGGTTTCACATACTAATTTATTAATAATAAACATTTTGTTCTATAATATTAGAAAAAAAAAGAAACTGTTATTTACACGTTAAGCTGCAAAATAATATAAGCAATAATAAACAAAGAGCAATAAACTAAAGCCATAAACTATTCTTTATTGCGAAACACCTCGATTCGAATTTGTTAATAATTGGTCTCACAGGCATCTGAAAATCAAATATTTTATTAATATGTATATTACCTGATTCACCACCGTTCGATGTATAGATGGTATAGAAAATGAATTCTCAGCGAGAAATCATAATAATTGTTGTGGTAAGCAAATAATTTCTTACAGGAACATTACTGATTTGTTAAGTTTGTCTCTTTAATGTCTCTTTCTTAATATTATATTTTTATGTTATATTTATATTTTATATTGTATTTTTAAAATACATAAAAAATACATAAAAATTATTTTAAATACACATCACAAACTCATTCTCCTATTCCTAATGAATAATAAAAAACAATAAAATTTTGGCAAATAGTCAATGGTAATGATTATTGTGATAATAGACAGGTTTGACTTTATTAAAATATTAATAGTTATTAATGTTAATTCAGTTTTTATGTTGCAATTTTTTCATGTCATTACAGGTGAATGCAGAGACTACATCCTTAAGGAATTGAAAAAGATTGTCCAGACAAATATACGCTTTTGAAGTTTTACTAAAAGAAGGGAATGAAGTGATGAGATTGTAGCACAAGATCTGTTACCTCCATTGCCTCTAATGAAACAGTTCTTGCAGTGCGAAAATCAGTTGAAAGTGAATACCAACATGAGAATACAATTTGTAAGTATATTCATATTGTCATATTTATTAAATATTAAATGCTTGTATTATCCGTTATCAAGAAAATTGTGTTTTCTTAGAAATTTACTCGCCATCTTATAACTTTTGAATTTCGTCTTGTTTAATTTCTCATGTATTATCAAGGACTTTTTTTATTTATATGTAATATTAAATTTGGTAATTTTATATTGAGCATTATTGAAAAGGATTTGATATAATATTAAAGTACATAATGCAAATAGAGAATTAAGTGGCAAAATTGCTACATAAAAAGATGTATAATAGTCGGCACCAAATTAACTTAATAACATTGACTGAACTTGTTTTCAAACATAATATTTCATTTTCGCTATCGTACATTTCTTTCATTCAAATATTCTAATATTCCATTTGTATATATGTTTTGTAATTATATTACAGAAACATATGTCGAATCGGAAGTTCGACGGGTAAGCAGTTTATTAGATATTATTAGATATTAGATAGCAGTTTATTAGAAATATTTTATCACAAATTATCTTTAATGAAGTAGCCACTCAAATACAGGACAGAAGAGTGGTGTAAGCTTTAAATCCACATCCATATCTAAACTAATACTCGGTAATATTTATTCTATTATATCTATTTTCCCATAACAACAAGGTTTAAAACATTTTTGTGAAATTGGAAAGCCTGTTGTGAATTGGACATAGCCTTTTCTACGTAATCCTCATGGCGTCCATGAGGAGTTCATCATAAATGTTATTTAAAAATATCGATGAGCTAAACATAATACTATCATAATACATATCAAAGTATAAAGACCCCTACAGCTTACAGATAATTTTAAGTGTGAACATAAATGAAAAAATGAAGTTACATAAATGCGAAAATTATTCAAAATTAGATTGTAAGATGTCTATTGTTTCTGATATCAGAAAAATGTCCACTAATACATCCTTTCGTACAATGATTTTATTCATCAAGCTCAGAATAAAATCTCAAGTATGCTGATAGGAAGAATCAGAGTCATTTGAACTGGCAGAAGATTCTGAGAAAAAAATCACACTCGCAAAAAGAAGTTATCAAACGATAATGATAACACAGAGGTGAGTCAAATTCTCTCTTCGCAGAAGATTAGGGAGGAGAGCCAACAGACACAAGCAGAGAGACAGTCAGAGATGTCCAGAGCATCAAACGTCATCTTAATGTACAGGCAGTCGAAAAGTCT
>NW_017259227.1:63099-117489 GCF_001594045.1 Atta colombica | reverse complement strand
ATTATATCTTAAATTTAATTAGTAGAGTTATTAGAAGCAAGATAAATAATGTTGAATTATAATTTTTCAATATACTTATCTTTTGTATAAAGTTTATTTCATATATAATATTAGATGTACAACTTTGCTTCCGCCGTTTTCTTGTAGATGGTTTTAGCGATAAGTGATGGTCGAAATAAATAGATCATAGACGTCATACAATAAACTTGGGCATTTGTCAACATAACCCCATAGAAACATTAGTCGATTTGTGTCTGCATCATAAAGTTATTCTCGATTAAAAATGTCAGTTTACGAGTCAAATTCTCGTCATTTGCGGGAGGTTTTAATTTTTTGCTTCAATATGAAGAAATCTGCGGCTGAGACTCATCGAATGCTCTCAAATACTTATGGTGAGGCCGCTATTATTGAAAGAACGTGTCGTGATTTCAAAGCTTCAAGAACGGTGATTTTGAACATCGAAGACCGGCATAGCGGTGGAAGAGAGAAGGTTTTCAAAGATGCAGAATTGGAGGCATTACTTGAGCAAGACTCGTGTCAAAATCAAGAAGAATTGGCACGATCATTGGGAGTGACTCAACGAGCCATTTCAAAACGCCTCAAAGCTGGGAATGATTCAGAAGCAAGGAAATTGGGTGCCGTACGAATTGAAGCCGAGAGATGTTGAACGGCATTTATTTGCTTGTGAACAGCTGCTTGAAAGGCAAAGACGGAAGGGATTTCTGCATCGCATTGTGACTGGGAACGAAAAATGGGTTCATTACGATAATCCCAAGCGCAGAAAATCATGGAGTTCCCAGCCATGCTTCCACGTAGATGGCCAAACCGAATATTTACGGCTCCAAGGTCATGCTCTGTATTTGGTGGGACCAGCTCGGTGTAGTGTATTATGAACTGTTAAAACAACTGAAACAATCACAGGTGATCGATATCGAACGCAATGATGCGTTTGAGCCGAGCATTGAAAGACAAATGGCCGCAATACAACGAGAGACACGATAAAGTGATTTTGCAGCATGACAATGTTCGACCCCATGTTGCGAAAGTGATCAAGACCTTGGAAACGTTGAAATGGGAAGTCCTACCCCTCCCGCCGTATTCTCCAAACGTTGCTCTCTCTGACTATCACTTGTTTCGATCAATGGTACACGGCCTGGCTGACCAGCACTTCCGATCTTATGAAGAAGTAAAAAATTGGATCGATTCGTGGATAGCCTCAAAAGATAACCAGTTTTTTCGTACGCTACCCTAAAGATGAGAGAAAGTAGTGGCCAGCGATGGACAATACTTTGAATCATAAATCTATAACCAGTTTTTTACAATAAAGCCTCGAATTTCGGAAAAAAACGGCGGAAACAAAGTTGTACACCTAATACATAGCGATAGCCTGTAAAATAGAATTAAATTTCCGTAATTAATTAATTTACAAGCTATTATTAATTCGTTAGAATTAGAACATTTAAAATAGCTTACTTATTATCTAACTTGTAAAATAATTACTTTTTACTTACTTTTGCATAATAATTTACTTCCTATAAAATAGGTTAATAGCTATATATAGCGTAGAGTTACAGAAAAAAATGAAATAAATGATTATAGATTATTATAGATTAATAATTGCTTAATTTAATAGAGATTCAGCGAGATGTATATAGTAAAACCCGCCAAATACGATATTCTCATTTCAAATCCGGATTAGACTAGATCAATTCCAGATCAGATCAGATGAAAATTAACTTACCCACTTCAGATAGACCCAGATGGAGGTGCAATCTGGGAAACCCAGTTTAAAACCCACTTTCACCAGATTAATTCCAGACAAGACTGTATGAAAAATAACTTACTCACTTCAGATAGATTCAGATGGAGGAGGCATCCGAGAAACTCAGTTTAAAAACCACTTTCACCAGATCGAATCTGGACCAAAAGAAATATGGTATCTATTGCGACATTCTGATCTAGTTGTTGGATATAGGTTCCATATCAGACGAAGGGCTTACATCAAGATGACTTCACTTAATCCCAGATCGCAGGCAGGCCAAATCAATCTACGTGGTGACGCTGCTCTACAAGGATCTGGCTAAGATGGCAACCAGTTTGGAGAGTGGTGGCTAAGATGGCTGCCAGTATAGAATCAAATGGCTTTCATTGATCGAACTCTCACGTAATCTAATCGAATCTAAGAAGCTAATCGGAGACATAGTGAAGGTGCGGAGGAACATTGGGATTTCCAAACGAAGAAGAAGAAACCATTACGAGGAGTTCGGTAGCAGTCATCGACGTGAACGTATCGTTGCGATAAAAAATATTGAACCGACGCATATTGAAACATTTTCGCGTTCATTATGTTTCGATATCATAATTATCGACGAGTACACGTGTGTGATTAAGAAAATTAATAGTCGAGAGCATAATTCGCCGCGTTGTATATGTTATTCTCGATATTATGTGATTGTATAAGATTGAATCACTTGCAACGCCATTACCGCGTGCCACGATGGTATTCAGCCAAGCCGTGTTTGGTTAAGAAACCTTCCGTACATGATTGTGATTTATATTAGAATCACGCGAATGTGCTTGAATGTCGTGAACGACAATTTGAAGTTGTTAATTAATCACCGGCCACGAGTACGCGAGCGCGGTAATACTGCACAGCCTCGTGCTGATTAGAAACATTCGATCAAAACGGTTGTAAGTCTTGTGAGTCATGTAATATATGTTGTATGTATACAAATGTAAATGACTTTATAACTTATAAATAGTCATATATCGTTTTTAATTACGAGAGATACTTCCTGAAACTTCTTCCCCTAAATCGCTCTTCGAGGGAAAGTTTCATAACGAAGATTCGATAGCCTTGGTCAATAAGATCGTAATTATAATTATACGGATATCTGAAGGATCTTAAATTGAAAGAATCCTATAAAAGCATACACTTTCCTTGTTGTTAAGTGAAACAAAGTGATCAAAATAATTACATAATTACTGAAACCAGGTAACATTTTATTCTAATGTACGGCTACAGTCATCGGGTGAATCGAAATACCATTCTTTCCATAAATTTGCGAAAGCCCAAATTTACAAAATTGACGACCGTGACAGGATTACGTATAGTTTTAACGAGGTTTTAAAGGTTGAGAAAGCACTAATTAAAATCGATCAAGCTAGAAGTTTGTAGAATGATCGCAGGTTTTGTGGTTGGAATCTTTGAGGTCAATGAGATATTAATATGTTCTTATACTTTTGATATATTACGTAAAGTAAAGATTTAATTGATTAAATGAATATAGATTTTATAAAAAGGAAGATAAGTTGAATGGTATTCAGATAAGAAATACAGAAAGTATATATGTAACGTAAAAGGGTTATGTGATACAAATTGATTAAAAGAGATTTAAAATCTAAAGACATTAATAACTTGAACGATTTGAAGAAAATCTAAGTGAAAGTTATGACAAAGTATATATTTTGTGACATTTATATATGTTTAACATGATTTGCATGCTTACAGCAGTGTGAACGAGAATTAAAGGCAGAATAATATTGTATAATGTATGAATATATAATGTTTAATGATTATATTCTTTAATTTTATATTTTGTTTGATCTCTGAATGCAAGTTTAACTTAATACGTGTTAAAGTCCAAGTCAATACTAATACCTAACAAAAGGGTACCTAAACCTTTTCTACGATTGAGTAAAAGCACCGTAAAAGCTTTGAAACCAAATTCCTGAAGCATAAAAGAAGCAAATTATAGACAATATAATCACTAACGTACAGTAAAGTGCTTCAATTAATATTGAATTAAATTCGTTCTCCATTCGTTCCACGATTATGCTTAGCAACAACACCACCGGACGATCGGACGGCAATCGTCAGCTGAAACCTGAGAATTGGTTCCCTTCCGACACGCACATTCCTCGTGACGAGTGAGCGAGCGCGTGAACAAATAAATTAAAATAAAGTAACTGTAAATTCAGTGAGTGCGTAGTGAATTGAAGTCGAGTGAATGAAAAGTGTTCAATAAAATTAAAATTGGCTATGGCTCAGTAAAATTAAAATTGGCCGCGAATAGACCTCTGCACAAATTTTTTTTCTATATTAATGAAATTAACTTTGAAATATTTTGAGTCATATAAAGTAGCATATGTAAAACCGAATTTACAATAAGCTGAAAAAGTAAAATCAAGTAACTTGTATGTTTACATTGACGAATAAGAAATAATATTTGCATTTAATTGCTAATTGTGAAAAAAATAAAGTTTTGATATACGTTTAATAATTAAAGCAAAATGACCACAATACGTACTAAATCCAAATCTAACATAGATTTAACAGCGTTCAAGTCAACAAAAGCAGAGCAATTAATAACAGTATTCACAGTACGTACACGTTCAGATAAGAATATTATAAATAAGAAAACAAACGTAAGTGCGAATAAGACTTTCCAAGTTCTTAATGATAAAGATGAATTTTGATATTGATAATAATAATAATACACATACCAATATGCATAATGTTGTTAAGAAAATATACATATATCTGAAGTAATGAATAGAGTCAATAATGATAATATTGTAAATAGAGATTCAACGAAATACAGATATAAATGATATGAAAATTAAAATATTGTAAATGATGACTAAAATAATGTCACGTTTGGATAAATTAGAAGAGGCAAGTAGATCACAAAATAAAATCAAGTTCACAAATTATTTCTAGTAGAAATTTGTCAGATACTAGTCAACAAGATAGCTTAATTGAGTCTATTGATACACGATCGCTTCAACTTTTCGTTAACGATAATAATAACTTAATTGCTAGTGAAGATAACCAATTAGCTTTACCTCATAATGAATTTGGAAATATAATAGCGAATCACAAGTCTAATATGATAGCTATATGCTTGCCAAGAGGAAGTTGATTACAAAATTCTTTTGTTAATTTACCTTATACAGACAAGAATGATTCGCAAAATCTCGTGAGATTCGTAGAGAAATTCGAAAGATTAGCAAACTATGAAAATGTAGATATTAAAGACTGTTTGTTTGTTTTGACTGATTATTTTGCTATGTATTTGAAAGATTCAGCACAGACATGGTACGAATTACAAGATTTCGTTGATTATGAAGATCTTAAAATATCATTCTTAGAGAAATACTGGGATGATAATGAGCAATCTCAATTTAGAAGAAAAGTTTATATGAGAAAATATAGATATGATTTAAAAATAATAGTCAGAATATGTTTTAAATTTGGTTAGACAGGCTAAGTTATTGATTCTGCCTATGTCAGATAATGAGATTATTAATGCTTTGAAACGACACTTTAGTGTAGACGTTGCTAGGGAAATTAAACCAGCGATAGTATCAAATCTAAAAGATTTAACGAAATTGTTAAATATAATAGAGCAGTTCATTATTTTTACTGCTAACTGAACTGCGTAAAAATGCTAATAGGAGCAAAACCGAAGCAAACAAATCCTTAGCAAATACGTAATTTAGCTAGCAGTAACTCGTATAAAAACAAAAATAATTATAAGCAATTTATTTCTAACAAGAGCTTTAATATTAGGTATGGGAAAAAGTTAAATACCATAGACTACAATTTAATGCTAATAAGCTACAAGAGGCAAAACTTAATAGTTATAATAATTACAATAATGGCAAAGAAAATTTAAATGAAAATCAGGATAACACTAGAATCAATCCTAAAAATAGTAAATTCGTAAGTAACGTTAAAAATTCACTTCAACTAAGAGAGCTTAAAAATAATGAAACGAAAGAGCATTCGGGAGTTTTAGATTTACGCAATCCGAATAATCATTCAAACGCAGAATATTCCGCAAAAAGAGTACGTAAAAATCGGAATGCTGAACATACTTTTAAGAAAAATAAAAATTGTAATTCTATTCTAAAAATTGTAATTCTCATTACAAGGAAATAAACTTAGGGATAAACAGATTAAAAATCCTAAACAAGCGGACATAATTAATAAAACAGAATTTAATCAAAATAAAAAAAACAAAATTAGTCTAGATATACAAAAAATTCTTTATAACGCGAATCAACAAGATACATTAAATGCGGAAACCAAAAGTTTAAAAAGACGCATAATTCTCAATCTAACCTACATTCGAGTAAGGTCACTTTTAGGAGCGTAAAGAATAAGCGTAATAAAAACCGAAACAAAGATTTAAATATTGAAATCAAAAATAAAGAGGAACAAACTCGATTTGATAAGAGTATACTGGTTAATCATAAAAATGGTAATTCTATTTATGAAAGGCACATTAGATTATATGAAGATTTACATAATACAGATTTAGTAGAGCGTTATAATAGAAGTATATCAATTTATGCACTTGATAATACTATAAATATAATTTGTACAAAAGAAATAATGCGAGACATAAATGAAGAAATGATCGCGGAACAAGATAAAAAATGTAAATGCGTTGATACACCAGTCAATTTCCAATTTTCGTAATTCGTAAAAAATGGAAGCATTAATTGATACAGGATTACAGCTATAACTAAATTACTATATGATAGATTAATAAGCATAGATAAGAGTATGAAAGTAATACTAATACGAAAGTTTATGTTAAGAGGAGCTTTCCATGAAAAAAGAAAATCATTGATCAATAACAAGATCAGACTTTCATATTCTTTTCAAAATAAAAAATATACGCAGAAATTCTTCATAATAGAAAAGCTAACTTTATTGTTTGATATTATTTTGGAAACAGGTTTCCTTATTAAATATAAAATGTAATTTAATTGCGGAGATGAATTTACTTAGAATCATTTATCAGTTTGAAAATAATGGTACAGAGCCAGTAATAGCAACAATTTCTGTAGAAGAAGCAGAAGAACGATTAAACAGATTAATTTATGAGAATGAACAGCTTTTCGATGACCAATATAGCTGTGTTACACATTAGCAGCACATTGAGATCACTTCAAATTCTCCTTGTAAAACATATCCAATACCGAAGAAACATTTATATTTATATATCAAGCTATTTAAATGAGCTAAAAACTGAAAGCATAATTAGTAAGCAAGCGACATAATATATAAATCCATTAGTTGTCGCAGTTAAAAAGAATGGAAAAATTAGTATTTATTCAGACGCTAAGGAACTTAATAAGCGAACAGCGAATGATCAATCGTCTATGATAGAGGATATATTTAGAAGAATCGGTAGTAAAAAGTATTTCACCACTCTTGATGTTTCAAACGCTTTTTGACAAATGCCACTGGACGAAGAATCGCGACAATATGTTGGTTTCATGTTTAATGGGCAGAGCTATGTTTTAGATTACCGTTTGGCCTTATTAAGACAGCGGGTGCGTCACTTATTAGATGCATGAAATTAGCTTTGGAAAACGATAATTCAGATTTCTTAATTACTTTGATTTCTTAATTACCTTGATAATGTCTTGATGGCATCAGATATTATCAAAGTAAATAATTAGGAAATCTGAATTATTATTGAACATCCTTGAAGAATATTTGCAACATATAGAAATTGTCTTAAAAAAATTAAATGAACATTTTAAATTAAACAAAGACGAATGTGAATTTATGAAAAATGTGTTAAACTTTTTAAGGCATATTTTTAACGAAATCAAAGCAGAAATTAATGAGATTAGATTAGCTATAAAAAATTGCGCACCGAAAAATAAAAGGCAATTGCATACTTTCTTAGATTTAATAAATTGGGATAGACGATTCGTTAAAAATCTTGCATTTAACGTTAGAGAAAGTATTATATTAAAAAAGAATGTTAAATATATTTGGATCAAGTAGAGCAAAACACTTTCGTGGAGATAAAGCAGACGTTTGAAGAAGCTCCAGATCTCTATTTGATACAGTCAGGATTAAAATTTGACGATGCTTCGATAAATGGAATAAAGGCTAGACTATTTCAATATAAAGATGATGATGAATGCAAATGGATGATTGCTTATGCAAGTCGTAGTTTGAAAGGCGCGGAATATAATTATTCGGTAACCGAATTAGAGGCGTTAGCACTAGCTAACATTATCTTGCGTTAAGAAGTTATTAAAAATGAAATAGAGAATTCCGATGACGCTGACCATGATATATATAGTCAAGATAATCATCTCTTAGTGATCGAAAGACAATTCATTTCCAATGATATTGACCCTTCTACACAAAGATCATCATATCAATCTTCGGAAAATTATAGCAGTCATCTATCATCATCGTCTTTTACTTTTTTTTTAACATGGCCGGAAACTACTACGTCTCCTGATGTTTATGTAAATTCAAAATGTACCTTTTTTGCCGGCATGTGCGATGTGGAGCTCCCAAAAATGCTCGACGTTTCTGAGACCCTAGCGTTAGATTTATCTTTATTAATCGATGAATCATATTATATTTTGGAAGATATTTTTTCCCCTCGTCTATCGCTTGTTTGTCCTAACTCTGATTCGTCAATATTTTTTCTGTCAATATTTTTCCTCCACTTCAATATTGCGAATGATATCGTGTTTCTGATTTTTAAATTGAATTTAAAAATTCCCGCTATCTGTTTTTTTCGCTCGACATTGCTCTCGCTCTAATTTTCAGAGGGAAGACTATCGTAACTTGAATTGCTGCTATTTTGTATAGTTAGCCAACGTTCCAATTTATAAGCGTTGTGTAAGGCGCAATATAATTCGACGTTGATTTAAAATCCGTGATGCGTGCAGCGTTGTTCACGACCTTCGAAATCTGATAGATTTTTGAAAGCCGAAGAAATTCCTTCCAGATTATATACGTTTCTAGAAAGTAGATTATTTAGATAACGTGCCTTCCCTTATCCTCTGGTATAGATGTAGCGTGTCATGTAATGTCACGCAGATGTACCATAACATTTTTTGGATTGACCTCTCCATTGAATCATTCGATTCCGTGATAATTTCATGTGATAATTTCGTATCATTGACGAACAATATTGTTTATCCATTTTTTTTTACACACAAAGTGACGGAAACTCACAACTTTCAATTATAAACGTTTTAAAGTATATACCTTCACAGATGTTCCTTCTGCGGTGACCGTAGTGAAAACTAAGTGACTAATCCATTGGAGTGGCAAATAATGCGTATAACATGTGTCGTATTTGCACACAGCAAGTTGTGAAAGTTTTGTCAAAGATACAAAAAACAGATAAAAATATACATTTTCTCAATTTTTTAAATGAAAAGACTGTGAAAAAAAGGATATTATAATATGGAGCAAACGAAGCGTATCTGGTGGAACAAGCCAGTCAGTTAAATACGCGAAAAGAATTTTTTGCGTGAGAACAACGGTGCAACGATTTCGAATCATTGGAGGAACAAAGCAACATTAAACGTCCGCGATTAGCGATCGGTGTTAGACAATCGTTGATATCGCACGACTCAAGACTTTAAAAGACTCGGTGGTGGACATTTCATACAAGTGGATGCCGGATACAACGCGAGATTCAGATGGCACGAAATAGACATCGCGTTCGAAAGCCATATACTGACCGGCGTGATAATAAATTCTGAACACATCGAATCTCGCCAATTTCTTGAAGACGCGAGAGAAATTGTGCTTGAGCATGTGCAAGTTATTATGCAGAGACATAACAATATTAAAGTAAACATCGTGTTTAATGGTGAATTTATATCAGGTGATAAATGTGTGAATAAAAGTGTCAGTATGAAAATTGTGAACTCTTTCATTCGTCCGATTTACAAGAATAGTACGTGTTGCGCATTATCGAGCCTATCTTAGCATCGTTCGAGGAATTTCAGGAGCGCGATAGCGGATGGACGCTGTCGCGTATCTTAAATTTGACTGTTAACATAAACAAGTATAATCCATTGCATGCGGGATGCCACATTGAATTACCGAGGGAAATTAAAATGAAGAAAGCGGTAATCAACGTGCAATCTTTAGACAATGCGTGTTTTGCCTGGTCGGTGATAGCCGCTCTACCTGGCTCAAAGTAATATAAATCAAGAGTTATCATATCCACATTATATGACGGTATTAAATCTTAAAGATATCCAGTTTCCAATGACGTCAAATTAAAAAATTTGAAAATGATGATTCTCTATGACATCTCCATCAACGTGTACGGCTTTGAGAAGCAAAAAGAAACGATTTTTCCTTTACAACTCACCGAATATGAAGAGAGACAAGCATGTTAATTTGCTTTACGTGCAGGATCCACAATAATGCGGAGCATTTTGCATGGATCAAGAATCTATCCCATCTTGTGAGCTCACAAAAAAGAGCGCAAGAAGTACTTTTGCGATCGGGGTGTGTGTGTGTGTGTGTGTGTGTGTGGGGTGTATGTGTGTGTGCGCGTGTGTGCGTGTGTGCGTGTGTACGTGCGTGCGTGCATGCGTGCGTGCGTGAGTGCGTGCATGTGTGTGTGAGGAGTCAGGGAGGGGGAAATGCTCACAGACGTTAGAGTCCCGTTAGAGGCGCGGAGGATGATATCACAGGGCGGGGATGACGGGAGAGAGAAAAGCGCGTACCGAGGAAGGAGGTCCTTCTCTCTCTCTCCAACTTATTATCTTTTCTTTCCCACCCATTGTAGAATGTATTTCTCTCTATCCCACCCGTTGCAATCTTATTATTCACGCTCTTTCTTCCTTCCGTTGCACTCTCTTTTAAGATTTCATTTTATTAAAGATTTTAAGATTTAATTTTATTAATAGATTATATAAATTATCGCCACCAAAAAGAAAAATAACCTCTTCCCTCTTTTCAATATAATGGATAAAAAGCCAAGATTTTTACACTCGAGCATAGTCTCGAAAAGTCATTCACCATGACTATACCAACGTTCGTGGATCTGCAAGGATTTATCGTTGGAAAGAAATTTATCGTGAAGGAAATTACGGTGTTGAGGAAAGGAGGAGGAAAGGAGGATTCTCTCTTATCACCATGAGCATAACAAGGAGAGTTCTAACCCACAGGGCTAGAGGGGAGCGCGGGGCGCGGGGGTACTCGCAGGCGTGGGGGGGAGGGAAGGCGCAGGGAGTACTAGTAGGCGCGGGAAGTCCCCGGCGCTATCGGTGTTTATAATGATACATGATGCTGCCATGTTGTGTCATCACATATCACTGGGAACCGTCACCCCATATCCCATCGCCGCCGCCGCCGCCGCCACCGCCGCCGCTGCCGCCGTCGCCGCCGCCGTCACCCCAAAATGTGTTTCAGGCCGCCGCCGCAGATCTCGCGTCCACCCCAAAATACGTTTCGGGCCGCTGCCGCCGCAAACCCCATGTGCACCCCAAAATGCACTGCGGTACTAAAGGGTCTTTCAATAAGGACGCTCGATTTTTAAATGTAAATAAAACAAGTTGTGTGTGAGATATCCACTCAATTTTTTTTTTATTTGAAAGAATATTTTATGGCATTAAGTATAGAATATAACGTCGCTCAAATGTCCGCCGCGGCGTGACTTCGTTGGTGACACGTATTCGGGCGGTCCAATTTTCGATGACTTTCTCGCATAAATCTGACTGAATTTGCTGGATGGCGTTTGTTATGTTGACTTTGAGAGCAATTGTTTATTCGTATAGACCTGCGATTTAAGATAGCTCCAAAGGAAGATAGCTCTAAAGGCATTAAATCACATGATCTCGGTGGCCAGTTCACGTCGCCGCCGCGCGAGATAACCATGCCCTCAAATCGCTCGTGCAGAATGTCCATCGTGGCATGCGGTGTGTGGCACGAAGCGCTATCCTGGAACCACATGTTATCGGTATCCATATCATCCATTTTAGGCCACAAGAAATTGCTTATCATCGATCTGTAGCGCTCGCTATTGGCAACGCCTGCTTCGTTTTGGAAGAAGTACGGACCGATGATTCCGCCAGACCAAAATCCGCACCAAACAGTGACTTTCTCGGGATGCATTTGGAGCTGGTGTATCTCGTGTGGATTGGTATCGTCCCAAATTCGACAATTTTACTTGTTCACGTATCCATTCATCCAAAAATGGGCCTCATCGCTAAAGATGATTTGTTTGGCGAAATTTGGGTTAACTTCCAACTGCTCCAGAATCTAATCAGCGAACCCATGGCGTTGTCTATGGTCGTTTACCTTAAGTTCCTGGATCAGTTGAATTTTATAGGAGTGCAGACCCAAGACCCCCGACGCAAAATTTGCCAAGTTGAAGTCAGAGAAAGGCCAAGTTCTTGTGAACGACGAGAAATTGACTGCTTCGGGTTTTCCCGTACACTGTTATGCATAGCAGCGATGTTTTCAGCAGACCTTGCGTTTCGGTGATATACTGGTGTTGGCTGATTATTTATTGAACCGATTGATTCGAATTTGGCCACCAAACGTCGTATAGTCGACTTGGCAGGACGGTTGTGGCGAGGATAAAAATCACGTAATGCGCGGAATGTTTCTCGAACGGAGCACTGATTTTGATAATAAAATTTTATGATTTGCACACATTGCTCAACACTATGATCTTCCATGGTGATTTGCCATACATTACTAAACAATTCACAACAAATTTGACAGATGTCACTTTAACAACATGGCTACTATGATCTAACAAATTTCGAGCGTCCCTATTGAAAGATCCTATATAACGCGAACAAGATGTTTTGTCTAGGTGAACATCATTGATGTGTTCTCAATTCTTTCTTTCAAGATCAAAAGCATGGATGAAGATATTTATCTAGGAAGAACCATGAGGTCGGTGACATGTCGCAATGTGTTAAGAGAGAAGCACTGATAATGATATTTTTTTTCTAAGAAGAGATCGGTGACACATCGTCACTACTGCGACTCAATAGGAATGGTAGATAAATGGACAAAGAAGTCACAAATGGAATATATAATGGGATCATAAGCGCGCGGCACCTCAGTTGGAGGTGCCTTTAAAGATTACCGAATCGCAATAAGTATAATGCGAAAAGTATGGTTAATCGTGACGTTGAGGACATGGATGGTGTGAATGCAGACGTTATTTGAAGCAATGGAAATAGAATTTGAGAACATAGTGGACGATGTAGAAGTCGAGAATATCAGAAACGTTGAGAACATAACTAACGTAGCCGAGTATATTAGAAACGTGAATCCGGAACAATTCGCGAATCAGAGACGAAGTGTTCGAAGTGTTTGAAAAAATGGAAGTAGACTTTTAGAATATAATGGACCAAGAGTCTGACGACGAAATGCTATCCGACGATAATCCGACGATATGCTAGTGATATGAGCGAGTATGAAATCGATCCCGTAGAAAAATTTATGCAGCCTTTGGAAATCCGTACGTTGAACGCTCGTACTAAGCACTGTGTGTTCACAATTATTATATGGTACAACGGGTGGTGCTTTAACTGTATGTATGCATGATTCATATAACTGACATTAACGATGTAGGAATGTATCACGTCAGGGAGCATGAGACTGATTCTTTCGGTAGGCTAGACGGCAAGTTGTGCACGAATTGCAGAGAACCTTTGTACAGTATATTCTCGTGCAGCATGTGCCCACTCTGCACACATTAAAAGAGAAATAATGACGAAACGAGTAAGAGGTAATCAGTGTTTGTACAACGGACAATGCGTGCTTCGCATGGTCGGTAGTCGTCGCTCTGTACCCAACTGAAAAGTATACGGAGTGGGAATCGTCCTATCCGCATTATACGACAGTATTGAATCTCACAAACATTGAGTTTCCAATGACTTTAAAAGACATTTCTAAATTCGAATGCGGTGTCGAT
This sequence comes from Atta colombica, assembly GCF_001594045.1. Lineage (NCBI taxonomy): Eukaryota > Metazoa > Arthropoda > Insecta > Hymenoptera > Formicidae > Atta > Atta colombica. The sequence goes on along the minus strand of NW_017259227.1, from coordinate 103,747 downwards.
CAATGTGTACGGCATCGAGAATAACTCCTTCCTCTGCGGCTCATCGATAACAAGAAAGGGAGACACATCAATCTCCTCTACAAGATTCGCACAATCACAATCTTGACCACTTTGCGTGGATCAAGAACCTGTCACATCTCGTGAGATCGCAAATTATTAGGAAAAAGAATAAGAAATTTTTCTGCGATCGGTAAGTATAATAACAAAAACAAATAAAAAACAATATTAAAAAAAAAACAGTAAAAAAGAAACAGTGAAAAATGATTTCTCTATTATTTACAGATGTCTCCATTATTTCAGTTTGTACGAAAAATTGCAATTGCACGAAGTGGACTGCCAGAAGATCAACGACTGCCATCCGACTGTCGAGTGAGGACGACAAGTGGCTCGAATTTGACAACTACAGCAACCGAAAATGAGTGCCGTTCATCGTCTACGCCGACCTGGAGTGCGTCCCACGTAAGACAGAATCCGACTAGAAAGACACATCGTCGTACGCGTATCAGCGGTGAACGCGTATGAAGCGTAGCATAGACTATTACGTACGATGCGCGTACGACGACACATTATCGTCGTATTACTTCCGTCGCGATGAAGGCTGTATAACGTTTCGCGCAACAACTCAACGATTTGGCACATCGCGTGAAAAATATCGTATCCATCAACGTGCCCATGGAAACGTTGTCTAAATAGCAATGGGAAACATACTATAGCGCGACGCGTTGTCACATCTGCGAGAAACCATTCGCGCCGGACGAGGAGTCCGCGATCATTGTCATCCCACTGGTAGATACCGCGGTCCAGCGCATTCAAATTGTAACTTAAATTATAAAAATTCATTCTATATTCCGATCGTATTTTATAATTTATCGGGCTGAAGCCCATTTTATAATTAAGGAAATTGCTACTGCATACGGATGGACATATAGATGTACTACCGATAACGAAGGAAAAATATATTTCATTCACTAAACATGTCGATAGCACTAAAGACAAAAATGAAAAAAATTTTTGGAAAAATGGTGTAAAATTAAGATTCATTGAATAACATCGTAGCGCGAACGATAACGTACGATTACATGTGGTGTTTGAACGAAGAGATCGAAATGACTCGCCGTCAATCGTGTATACGATCTGAATTACTCGAGGTATACACGATATTCGAATCGAAAATCGCTCTGAGTCCATACGACAACAAAAGATATGTCATACTCGACGGAGACGTTATTGTGGAGAATATTTTTGTAATATATTGTGATGTGAAGTTACCGGTCATATGCTTGCTAATCTTGATGATGCACCCGTAGAAAAAGTTTACATTAAGGACCTCAAAGCTTATTATGTCCCTAATGAAAGTCTTCTTAAATCCGAACTCTTAACTAGGACTTAAAGGAGCTATCGAAAAATCCCAGGCGTGAATCTAGTGAAAATTCTCCAAAAGAAAGGAGTTATATCTCGGATTTTCGCTACTAAGGATGTATGGGACCCCAATAAAAGAAGATCTTAATTTAGATTTGTGAACTTAATAGTATCCCATTCTCTCTTTGCTATTCCTTGTTTCGGGCTCGCCGGAAAACTAGGTAAACTTGTTGGAGGGGGAGGGGGAAGGGAGGACAGTCAGTTGTTACCGTTGTTCTATGTGCGTCACTAGAGCGATAAAGATGGCGAGAGTTAAGTGGGGGCTAGTGATATAAAGGGTGGCCGAGCCCATCAAAAATTTTAAGTAACGAGTATTATATTATATATATTTTGTTGGAGGAAGGGGGGAAGAGACTTGGTCGGTCTCGAGTGTAGACTGTTCTAGAAAACTTTTTTGTGTACTTTGCTGTTGTTTCATTTTTCATTTTTTTAGTCTCATTTCGTTCTTAGGACCGAATTTGGCAACATTTGAGGAAGAAGAAGAGGCCGGGTAGGACATATTGTGTCCTCTCTTTTGCTGAAACTCGCGAGGAAGTTGATCTACTAAGAATAAACTCCGACTTTGAGAATAAATTGTTGGGGAAAAGCGGCTGATGACGCTTGTGATACCTCTTTGATCCTTTCCGGAAGAGAGAGTTGTGACGTGACGTTTTTCATTCGTCACTGTGTCGTGGATTAGCCAAGTGGATTCTGGGTCCTCCCAGTTCGTGAGGGCGAGTAACAAGCATATGGGTGCTACCATTCATGCGCCATTAAATTTATTTTTCTTCTCTATTTTTTTTTTTATTATTTTTCGAGAATTATTGCCAGGATCAATAGCTGTGTGCATTGATTGTATTGAAGCTGTTTCATCCGATTACCAGCAGGGAAGAGGATCGCTGAAGAGAACCAAGGAGACTCCGGACTACGCCTAATAGCGGAGGTACACAGGTCGTATCGCTCTTCTAAACTTGCTGCCTGCATCTACTACTTACTTACCCTTTTAGTGTCTCTCCTGTTTTACAGAGAAAACGGAGGATGCCGAGAGATCAAGATGAGATAATTTCTTAAGAAGACAATCAGTTAGAACCAGCGAGAAGATCACGGCGGACTCAGGCTCGAACCAAAAGAACTGCCTCAAGTAGAAAAAGCTCCGTACGAGACAAAAGTAGAGTCCCGGGCAAGAAGACTACCCGAGCGAAATTCGGATTCCACACCAAGTCGCGGGAAGCTATATTGCCACGGGCCCACGCGATTCACGCCGCTATCGGCCAATCAGGCGCTGGGGGGCCTCGCTCCCGAAAAGCAGCGCGGCCTGTGCATCCCTCGCCGGGGTCTGCCGAAATTACTTGCCTTGTGGCACGAGTTGTGGACAGATTGTGAGAGGATAAAGGATCTAGGATCGAGAGCGAGGTAAGTGCTATCGATTATTAAAGTAAGCTGAGCGGAAATAAAGAAAAGAGCAGAAAGGAGTTATCGAAGGGATAGAAGAATCGCCGATGCGAAGCGTAGAAATTCTGTAAAGTCGCTGATTCCCGACAATCTGATCTCAAGCAAATAGCACATGTCGAATTTGACCTGAAAGGCTAAGGCCTGTACAGGGAGTTACCGCGAGTGATTAATCTTTTAGCTGTCGTTTGTTCGAATCACATAGATTTTTGTATTCAGTTTGCGCAGAGTTTGTCGCCCACAGCGAAGTCGACGCCTCGTTAATGTGATTGTTAAATCGCCATCTTGCATTGTACGCCGCCATTTGGTGTAGAGTAGAGAAAATTATTGTACAATGTCTGGCGGAAAGCCATGATTGTTGCTGTAAACTTTGATCGACGATGAATTTGGGATAACTCTTGTGATAATTGCTTGTTTCACATTTGTTTGTGTGTGACGCTGATGTTACCTTGTATGGAAGGCTCGCTCACCAAGGCGTGTAATAACGATGACTGTCTTTGTTGTAATAATTTAAACTTTATTCATTAGTCAGAATTAAGATTTATTCGAAGCAGGCGGTAGCCAATGCTTGTAATGCAATGACTGATGTGTTCTATTAGACGCGTATAACTTACACTTGGTACGACTTCGAATATGTTCTCGCAGCCGTTAGGCAGAATTCTTATTGCGAGCAGCAAGATCGGTAAATCTCACCGGAAACTTAGAAAATTCTCGCGCACCGAATGCCCTTACAATATGCGTAACAAAATACATATCGGTAACGTTACAAAATACAGCGTTGAAACTTCAATATGATTCGCTCTGAATATTCGGGATACAATCCTTTAAGCGCGAATATCGATGATCCATATTGATCGGGATCGGGAAATGAACTGAACTTTCGCATGCGGAACATATGAGCGACAGTCGACTTTTCGAGTGTCGTGCAAGAGGGAGGTCATCTGAGATAGACAGCGTGATCAGAAAAGAAACAAGTTACACGCATGTTTTGAACAAAATGTCGCAGGCATGATTGAACAGAGACGACTCGGTGTCTATGAGCTGTTTACTTGCCATCCCCGAGAATATATATATAAATTAACGATGATTCCGGAATATATCGCCTATCTCAAATGTAGGCATTCAAAATATTAGGTATGGGAAAAAGTTCGTGGCATTTTTTCCGTTAGATGGCATTTAAAAAACGCCACGAACTTTTTCCCACCTAATAATTCACAAAGCAAGACAATAATGGTATAACAACAAAAATGATTTGATACAGAATACAAAAATCATGACGCAATACAATTGAAGCTTACGATTCGCGATACCGGTAACATCAAGCACATTCAACAATAGCTCCCGCCGTGAATTTTTAGACTCTTCGATATTGATCATGAGTAGAAAACAAAGTTCATAATTGGTCGAAAACAAGTTTCATAATTGGTCGCTTGTATTCGAAACGACCTGTTTTTATAGTTACAATGCGAGTCAAATCGTCATCGCCGGGATGACACGCCGTGATCTGACTGAGTTCCTATTGGCTCGGTGGAGCCAGAGGATTACGCACGAGAACGATTTGGCCGGTTGCTGGACAACGCGCCATTTTGGGCATTGATGAAGGGCAAGTAATCATTGGATCAAGACCTCCAAAAATCTTCGATTATTTATTGAACCATTTGGCAACGCGAAAGTCTATTTTCATTGAAGTCAAGTTGATGGGCGTGATAAGAGAGATTCCGACCAAAAAATGATCGAGTGTCAGAACGTAAGATCGTTGAGATTATCGGAAGTGGAAGCGATCGGGCGCGAATTAAGATATGCCTTGATCCGACAGAGAAGCGTAGACATCTCTTCAAAAGTGTGGAGGCCAATGCATCATTTAAAATGATACTTGACACTTTTAACGCCGGCTTTCCACAGACCGCCGGAGTGCGGTGATGCAGGGGATAGAAAGTTCTGTCACGGAGTTCTGTCAGTAGCGAGTCGATTGCGGAAGTTAAGATCACGAATTGCTTTAGCATGTGTATCGGACAATTCACGATCGACGTTGTGAAATGTGGTTCCGTTATCGAAATATACAGATATCGGTAGTCCTCGGCAAGAAAGAAATCATTAATACGCTACTACAAAAGTAGGAGAGGTATAATTGCTGATAAGCTCTAAATGTAGAGCTTTGATCATGAGATATATGAATAACGCGACATAGGCCTTTTGCGATTTATGCCGACCGGGAGTCGTTCGGATAGCGATCAGACCTGCGTAATGAACGCCAGTATGGACAAATGCGCGAGCGATTCGGTTGACTCTTGCAGCCGGGAGGTACGCATGAATGCCGACGTGCCCATGAGTTCGACGGGCACGTCGGCGTTCATGCATACATGGTATGTACTCATAAAGAACGGATCAAATAGTGACGCGGGCCCGGAGAATTTAGAATTCGTGTCGCAATGACGCTAGCGTTAATTGAGAACCGGTATGCAATGTTCTAAGATAATGGTGCTGAATAGTTAATACTAATAGCGAATGTGCGCGTAAGATGATGAGGTTCTTCGTCGCTCCTGAGAAGCAAGCTCGATAGAGTTTTCCTCGAATACGAATAAATCCATTCTCGTCCATATAAGGATTGAAAGCAGAAAGTATTCCTAAGATTTAAAGGTACTCATCGTCTTGAAGAATCTTATGAGTGGCTAAACCATGATCCGCGGGATCGAGATCGGACAACAGAGCGATGACGTTGTTCGCCCATTTTCGAAAGCGAAAGCCTCCTTTTTTTTAGTAAATAACTCTCTCAATTGATCGTGTGTTTGACAAGCAAGAATTTGATCTGCGCCAAAAGCGCAATCGTCAACATATGTTTGAAAACGTACAACTGCAAGCGGAAATTCGGCACCTTCATCATTTCTACAAGTTGTTCTAAGACAAAGCCCCGAAGGGTTAAATAAGGAGCGGCGACTGTGCAGTAGGTAACGGTAAGAAGGCAGTAATCCGCGATTGGTCTAGGAGTAATTTGTCACATAATGCGCTGATAGTCGGTGTCCCAGGAGTTAACTAAGATTTGCCGATACATTTTGGTGATATTGGCGTAAACACGTAACGGTATTGGTGCCACTGCATTAAGACGGTAACAAAATCCCTTTGAAGTTTAGGGCAAATGAGCATACGGTCGTTCAACAATGTCCCGTTTGAGATGCGGCATAAAACATTGAAGACCTCGTAAGCGGGTGGTTGCACTGCTGTCATGTAAGACAGCCTGATCCGGAATATAATAAGTTTGCTCTAGTTTGACAATTGCTGTCGGTGGACAGACTTTTAGTCATATGACCGAGGGTTTCATGCAAGAAATTTGCGATACTCGCGTAAGCGTTAATCTCAAATTAAGTTGTTCCAAGCGAAAACTCGAAACAGCAATAGAGCGATTCATCTATCGAGATATGTACATTTTTAAACGATAATCGGACGATATAACATCCCTCGGGCGTACGGGAATGTGTGGTTCCGAAGTGTTTTGCATTAGGGTTCTTCAAGTCTCTGAGGAGTTTTCTGAGGCACTTCCTCAATTTTTCAGAAGCAATGAAGATCACGATCGAGAATTTCAAGAACAACTCCATGATGCGCAAGTGCGGAAATTGATTCAGTGGTCGGAAACGAGGCTATTGGTTTAGAAAGAATCCAATCGAGAGTAATATTTCGCTCGATAGGTTCATATGCGGAGTCTTTTCAAACACCGTTCGAAAAACGAGCATGCCGAATAGATCGGCATTATGATATCGATCGGATCCAAACTCATGAGATCACGATCAGCAAGTTCGGCGACGTGTTTCCAATGATACGCAATATCGACTCGATTCGGTAGATATTTCGTTAATGAGCGAAGTATAAACGCAGTTGTAGTATAGGTTCATTGATACGCCGGAGTAATCGTAATCTAGGCAGTGATGCACAACGAACTGCATTTCGCTAATGCCGGTAATGGAAACGGAGCGATTAATTCTCGAAAGGCGGAGGCGTTGAGCAAGCGATTCGGAGATAAACATAAAGATGGATCCCTGATCAAAGAGCGCGCGAACGGTGACAAAATGTTTATAAGGCGAATAAACTCGCACACGCGGTCACGAGCAAGATTTTGGAGCTCGACGGTTTTCGGATAATAAGTGCGTAGCGACAACTATACATTCGCTACTCGGTTACACTTTCGCTACTCGTGGGTGCGGATGTCGACGGTTGCTTAATGTCGACAGGCTTAACGGAATTATCGGAAAATATAACAACGTATGATGTCGTTTACTACGCGACATGTGCGAGGATGTGTACAATCTTTCACAGCATGTTTTGTACTGAAATAGTTCACACAGCGTTTCTAGTTTTCAATGAATTCAAAAACGGGCGTTTCTCGATTGAACACATAATTATTGGATCGCACGACACCGCACGACTGGACATGCACGATTGGACACCGCACAGTTGGACACCGCATTATTGGACACACATTGCTGGACATTGCATAATTTTATACCATACGTAAAAAAATTCTTTAAAAAATTTGTTATTCGATGTATAAATTATCCACATTTAAGATAAGGACCTCCTAATATGTACATACGTATATACTGATATCCAAATGCCTTATGGCTCATCGATCGGCTTATAGCTTTTTTTACTAAGTCAATGATTTCTATCTGTACGTAATTCATATGTTTATTTCATACCTTGACGCATTTATGAAGATTTTAAAAAGTTTTAGATTTATCATGCATATTTAATAACGTTTATTTAGGCTGTGTCCCCATGGAGAAAGAAACAGCGGAACGAAATATTGACAGAAAAGATATAGAATAAAACTTCTTTCTTCATGAGGGACACAGTCTTATATGTCACATCGTACACATATAGAGGCATTGCTTTCTTTTAGCATTTCGAGGTTTTTTTATCGATATATACTTGATATTAAAATATGTTTGTTGTTATATATATTTTATATAAAGTGAAGATACATCGTGAAAATGAAATTATAAAAGAGCATTAAGGCTGAATATCACTGAGTGCGTCACACGTCGTGAAAGAAAGAGAGAAATTTATATATATATACACAACCCCTCTTTTCTTTGACGATGCGACGCGTTACGCGCTCAGTAGAAATATATCATGAAGCATTACATGTGAAGAAAGAATGTGTTATGAAAGTTAGATAATCTGTTATGCAATGACCTATTATTATCTGAGCATCAAGAGTGGCAGCTGTGCTGATTAGATGAAGTTGAACCATTGTGCGCGGAAATCGTAGGCTTGGCAAAGAGCAAAATCAATCTTATCGAGTTGGAAATCGCGGACACGAGAATACGTAAGGCCCAGACGGGTATTATCCTCGGCGAGGGAAATTCCCGGCAAGGAATCGGGGACCAAGGGTGATGTGCTCTCGGAAAGACTGAAGAATTCCTTGAGCACAAGAATCGAGTTTTTATCCGGTGCGAAAATCGGAGATTCGACTTCTAGATGTCGAGCTGTCACCGATGTAGTGGTAATAGACAGATTCCTAGAGATTGGGTGTATCATCGGGGCGTGAGGATGTTAAGGTGGGAACGCTGCGCCCTGGATGGGACGGATTAATTCTATATGATGCAGTGTCCTTCCGTCCTTGCTGAGAAACTCGCAAGGGAGAGGAATCTACTGGCATCTGTCAGGATTTTTTACCAAGGCGTCGCCTCCAGTATTTCGGTGCCTGACGGTTGGCCAACTGCCGAAAGACGGAGGACGGATCCTTCCTCTGCTTCAACTGTAATCAGAGAAGACATAAGACCTTCGAGTGCAGAACCAAGTTGCGCTGATTACAGGGCAGACTTGACTGAACGCTCCCCTTTTAATACAGGGTGGCTTAGCGAGAGAAATAGGGCGTCTATGGTAGATCGGGAGACTGGACTGCCGTCCAGCCGGAGATAATAAACGTTGATCTTTTCAATGACTAAAATAGGTCAAATTAATGTAAACCAGTCCAAGCTCGCGCAAAATTTAATTGAGCGGATTTGTGAGGACTGATGGCCTCTCTTTTTGTTATTGCAGGGAAAATTCTCCGTTGAATACTCCGTTCCCCCAGGGAGAGGGACGAGATTATGTGGGACTCCTCCGCCCGACCGGATTAGCCAATTGGACCTAACCAGAGCTGGACTGACTAACCCGACAGCAATTGGCGGAGACCTAAAATGCCATCTCTCTTCGCCATCTATCCCAGTCAGCCGTTAGTGGGCGGTGAATCCCCGTCCAACTATCCCTTAACTGGACCAGGCCAGAGTCTGAAGCGCCAATATAGCAAGCCCCAGATCCCAGTCGCCCGTCGAGTATCGGCATGTATCAGCCGATCTTCGAGCGTATACGCGTCTGCCCATCTGCCGGAGAGACAATGATTGGGCTGGCGATAGGTGACGCGGAAGATGGAGAAGAAAGTGGACTCACCTTCCCCTACAAAGTCCCAGATCCAAAGACCAACGCATCTCGGGTGCGCTCGTACGCTCTTTACCAACACAGATACTGGCTAAAATATCCATGGTCCGTAAATATCTACGTCGCATGGAAGTCAACTCGCCCCCTCCCCTCCCCATCCAGCTTTCTATGTGGGGGCGAATAGCCTCGACTGTTCTCCGGCCGAAATAACCGGGCCGCGCGAGCTACGCTTTATCCATCGATCAAGGACTCGAGCGCGCAAAGTAACCGCAGAAACAGTAACGAATTGCCTCATTTTGCCGCGAGTATCCGCTTTTTCATCGCCTTTTTTTTATCGTCTTCTTCTTCAATTTCATGCCCATACTGATCTTGGCTTTCATCGCTGCCTAGACGGCATTAGCGATTCTTTCGCTCAGAGCCGAATTACTCACTGTAATGCACGTCTTCTTAGCTAGTATCTTGTCTGCCGCGTGTCTATCGGTGAGATTATTGCTGTGCAAAAACGTAATATCGTGTTCTCTGCCGCGTCCAGCGGATTTATGTCTGCATCATCTGTGGCTAATCGTTTCGTAAGTCGAGTGCTGGCAAAACTGATAGCCCGGAATATGTAGCTCGAAAGGAAGCGCGTTTATTGCTCGATCAACAGACTGCCGCCCGACGCTGACATTCACTACAATCCTTTATCTTAGGTGCGGAGCCATCGATATCCCCTGTCACAGCTGATTGTAGTGCTCGTCGCAGTAACGATAGGTTCGAACCTTCGAATCTGTCTTCACTTGTTCCGGCTTGTCCCAGACGTGTTTGATATGACGCCGTACACGCGTAAGAGTACCTTCAGTATATATTGGAACTGCTCGGCGCTCAAGTCTCGAATATCGGAAGGATGATACAGCGCGAGATATATTTTATTACTACACTAGATTCGCGCGCCTTCAAATAATTATTCGAGAGCGCACATCCATAGTGTGAGCATGAAATTCGTGCTGCAACCGCTGACGATACGCGTCACGAACTGCAACGCGAAATCACGAATGATGGGAAGCAGCACGGAAAAGCACGGCAAAATGCTATCGAATACTATATGCGCGATCATTTGCGGCCCGTCGAAGATTAACGTTCTTATAAGGTTACTCGAGAGCCCGAACAGTACGTTTCCAGAACATGTACGTCTACTCGTTGTCAAAGTATCGATATTTTGAAAATTTATTTTATTGTCTATCGATAAAATCGGATATTTTACGTTCTCCAACAACAACGATGTCGTTCCACCGAGCGAAGCGCGCCCAAATTCTATTTTTATCTTTGATGACGCAGCATGCGACAAGTAGGATGCGGTAAGAAAATACTTTTCGAACGCCGCCGCTACTTCTATCTCTGTCAGACGCGAGGATACCTAAACATCTGATACGCGACAACGCGAACCTGTTGATCCTGTTCAAACAAAATTATATCAACTTAAAACATGTTTACAACGATCACGTGAATACCGACATGTCATACGATGAATTTTGTTTGTTGTGTCGCGACTGTTGTTGGCAAAAAAAAATGGATTTTTAGTAATAGACAAGGACAGTGCGCTTAAAGACGGGAGATACAGAAAGGGATTTAACGAGTTCGCGATACTGTAACGTGGCTAGTTGTCGATACTTCGCCAGAGACGAACATGATTGAGTGCGCGCGCGTGAAAAAATTGCGAGGGAGATCGAGAAGACGAGCGAGTCGATTCGCAAGAAACATCGCGCTCTAAAGACCGATAGAATCGAGGAGGACAGGTTTTTTAAACCTATTATCAAACCTCTGCAGCAGATTATTGACAGTCCCGTGCACGCGATAAAGAGACAGTCGCGCGACGATAACGCAGCGTCTGCCTCCAAGCGTAAGAGAAAAGAGGAGGAGGAGGAAGAGGAGGAGAGAGAGAAAGCGAGCGAGATGTTCTGCGACCCGCGTAAATCCGATCGCACGATCGTGTTCAGCTAATAACGTCCACACCGCGTATCAAAATCGTACCGATGATAGAGTCGTTGGACAATGTTTTCGAAACGACGGAAGACTCGCTAGCGATGAAGATTCAAAGATTCGGTTGCAAACAGAAGATCGAAAGGCATTACGAGCCGGCTTGAGCCCGCTAGATCAAAAGTACGTCGAGGCTGAAGAGAACGCGAGATAAACAGAAGAGCGATGTAGATTATGTGTACGGCGTTTACTTACACAAGGATGGATGATGTTTGGCAATGTTTCGATGGATGATGCGGACAACATAATTATCGATGGTGTACATCAGTACACCTGATTTTTACGAATTGATTTTCAAGAGAATTTCCGACGATATCCTCTACATGGAAGACGATATGAACAAGTACAAGAACATGCTACTAGCGACGAACGCGCACAAACACAAGCATCAATCGCAAGGCCGATTATTGAGCAATAGGAGATACAAGTACAAATACGTAATCGCGTCGTTGTTGTCGATCACACCCAAGAAATAGAAGAAGAAATCTGGAAAGAGATTATCTCATGCAATGATATTGAATGACAACGCAATTGATGACGTGCATTGGGATGATCCCAACGAGCTGGTGGGTCGTTTACGATTGTTCGACGCTTCGCATCAAGCGGGCAACAACGCTCACGACGAGATGTTGTCGAGTAGCCATTGAGGAACTTCGCGAAGCCGGTCTTATTATAAATTAAATCGCGTATAGACGAAATGAGTTAGTCGAGTGGTGTCAGTGAGAAAAAAAATCTTTTGCTCTGTGTATTACGTGTTCAATCATGAAAAAGAGATTCAGCGAAAAGAGAAAAATTAGCTCCGAGAGACGTCGATTCGTCGAGGAATTGCAAGCTCCGGCGAGAAGAAATTTTCCGCGAAGGCGTGTCATAGTTCGAGGATACGATGGCAAGCTGATATCGTCGAGATGCGTCCGTACTCAGACTTCAACAGAGGCCACCACTACATACTCACCGTCATCGATGTGTTGAGCAAGTACGCGTGGGCCGTACCGCTCAAGAGCAAGGGTGGAAGCGAAACGGCTGATGCTATCGCTGAGATAATTCGAGCGAGTGGAAAATATCCGAAAAATTTACAAACGGATGTGGGGAAGAAATTTTACAACGCCGATGTGCAGAAAATCTTGAAAAACCACGACGTTAATCACTATTCCACGTATTCAAATTGAAAGCGTCAGTAGTCGAGCGATTCAATCGCACGTTCAAAAACAATATGTGGAAGATGTTTACACTCAACGGCAATTACAAGTGGATTGACGAGCTACCGCGTCTCGTATCAGACAACGCGCACAAGGCATGCAATCTGCCGACGTAACTCTCGCGATCGCTGAAAGACTCTTGGACAGCGCAATAAAAATTGCTGGTCCATCAAAATTTAAAGTGGGCGATTCGGTACGCGTGAACAAGTACAAGATGATTTTTGAGAAGGGTTAAACACCAAATTGGACCACCGAGATTTATAATCGTTAAGATACAGCGTATCCAATCCCGCAATAATCTATCTACTCGAGGATTATCGCAGAAAATCCGTCGCTTGAGCGTTTTACGAGCATGAATTGCATACTCATCCGGACGTCTCATGGAGAAAGTATTGCGTTGGAAAGGAGATAAGGTGTACGTCAAGTGGTTAGGATTCGATGGACCACAATTCATGGATACATAAAAACAATGTCATTTGATAAAATTTTGATTCATGTATTTTTATTTCTATATATAAAAAATATATCAATATAAATATATAAATATATTTTTTTTTATTATCCTTTCCATCTTCGTTTTGAAATATACAGATATAAATGTATGATACATGAAATGAAAAATAATAGTAACATAAATAGTACTACATAAAATATAATAATAATAATACTTATATAAATGTAAAAAAATATGCATTACGTGTAAATTAAAATAATAGTAATATGCATAAATAATAAAAAAATATGGGATACATAAAATGTAAAATTGAAATACTAGTAGTATATAAATGTATTGTAGTATATAAATGTTAAAAACATATGTATTATATGAAAGTATAATAATCGTAATACTAATAATAAATTCTATTACATAAAAACATGCTAATAATACTTGTATAAATGTGAAAAAAGTATAAAATACAATAAGTAATACATAATAGTAACATATATTACAAAGGTATCCAATGTCCCCACGGTAACGTCTCTCCATCGAATCCGGTACGACGTATCGTTTGTCGTCATATGGACTCAGAGCGATTTTCGATTCGAATATCGTGTGTACCTCGAGTAATTCAGATCGTATACACGATTGACGGCAAGTCATTTCGATTTCTTCGTTCAAACACCACATGTAATCATACGTTATCGTTCGCGCTACGATGTTATTCTTTACCTTTCGCTTTTTTAGTGTTCTTCTTGCCGTTCACTCTCACCGCGTACATCTTTGCTCTCAATCCAACAAATTCGGCCATTATCGCATTATTTTCGTACTTCATCAGGCTGGGTACTTTTTTATTCGCGAGAGACATACCGTACACGTTGTCTGCCGGATAATCGCTCATAGTAGAATTTAGCAATATCGCGTTTCATATTCTTAAATATGATATTCGTAAATATTGTCGCATGGTAAATGAGACTGTTCGTGTCGATGTATATGATCTTGCATTTGTCGCGATACATCGATGACATGTACTCATGGTGAAATTCGTACAAGCAGACTTTCGATATATCGAATATGCACATACCCACATAAATCGGCTTGTTGCACTTTACCTCGAGTTTGTGCATTTCGACGGCGATCAAATTTTCCGCAAAGACACTGCGGCTGTGAAAATTCGGTTTCGCGATCATTGCCTTCGCACCGTATCGTCCGTCCCATTTTGTTATTAATTTTACATCAACGTGATTGCGCATATTCTCCATGGTTTACCGAATACCGCGTTGTTGTACCGCGTTGTTGTACCCCTGGCGTTTACCTATACATGGGCTGATGTTTGGCAATAAACGTTTTGATGTGGATGACGCGTGACAACATAATTATCGACGCCGTACGATACGCCACACCCGCCTACACCCGGTCTTTACGAGTTGATTTTCAAGAGAATTCCTGATGATGTCCTGTACACGGAAAACGATATGCACAAGTACAAGAGCATGCTATTGGTGACGAACGCACACAAACACAAGTACCAGCAGGGTCGATTATTGAGCAACAGGGAATACAAGTACAAACACATAATTGCGCCGTTGTCATCACATCCATGAAACAGAAGAAAAAATCTGGAAAAGGATTACCTCACGCAATGACATTGAATGACAACGCGATCGATTACGTGCACTGTGACAATCCTAACGAATTGATGGATCGTCTATGATTGCTTGACGATTCGCACCGAGCGAGCAACAACGCTCATGAGATATTGTCGATCTTTGAGAAACTTCATGAAGCCAGTGTTATTATAAATTAAATCGCATATAGATGAAACGAGTCAATCGAGTGGCGTGAGAAAAAATACTTTTGCCCCGTTTATTACGCGTCGAATCAAAAAGAAATCTGATAAAAAGAAAGAAAATATTAACTTCGAAAGACGTCGGCTCGTCGAAGAATTGCACGTTCCTGCGAGAAAAAAATTTTCCGCGAAGGCGCGTCATAGTTCGGGGATACGACGATCTATGGCAGGCTAATATCGCTTGTATTCGGACAGCAGAGGCTACTACTATGTACTCACCATCATCAATGTGTTGAGCAAGTACACGTGAGCCGTACACTCAAGAGCAAGAATGGAGTGTGACGGCTGACTATCGTTGAGATCGAGTGGAAGATGTCCGAAAAATTTACAAACGAATATGGAGGAAGAGTTTTAGAACCGCCGATATGCAGAAAATCTTGAAAAAACATGAAGTTAATTACTATTCCATATATTCGATGTTGTAAGCATCAGTGGTTGAGCAGTTCAATCGCACGCTCAAGAATAATGATATGGAAGATGATTTATGCTCAACTGCAATTATAAGGTGGGTCAACGAGCTGCAGCGTCTCGTGTCAGATTACAATGCGCATAAGCATCGCATCATTGACATATGATCCGCCGATGTAATTCCACGGTAACGCCTCCGTCAAGTCTGATACGACATCGTTTATCGCTGTTTATCATCGTATAGACTCAAAGCGATTTCGATTCGGATATCGTGTACAGCTTGTGCAGTTTAGGTCGTATACACGATTGGCGGTTCGATCTCTTCGTTCAAACCGCATATAATCGTCGAACGTTATCGTTCGCGCTACGACATTATCCTTTGCGCCTTTCGTCTTCTTAATGTCCTTCTTGTCATTCACCCTCACCGCGTACATCCTTGCTCCAACGAATTCGATCATGTCGCACCATTATTTTCATCCTTCATCAGATCAGGTATTTTTTTGTTCGCGAGAGGTATCGTACGCCATGTTTGTCCATTGGATAATCACTCGTGTCGAATCTAGCGATATCGCATTTTAGTCTCATAAACGTTCTCGCACTCGACGCAGTATATAAGACTGTCCGTGTCGGTGTACATAATTTTGTCGCGAAACAATATATACTCGCAGTGAAATTCATACAAGCAGTCCGTCGATATGTTGAGTATATACTTACCCACGTAAATCGGTTTGTTGAACCTAACCTCGAGTTTGCGCAGTTCGACGGCGAAATTTTCCGCAAAGATGCTACGGCTGTGGAAATTCGGTTTTGCGATCATTACCTCCGCCATACCGTTCTATTTTGTTAATTTTACGTCAACGTGATTGCGCATATTCTCCATAGTTTTACCGAATACAGCGTTAATTTATATAATTTTTCTCGAAATCGTTTTTTAGCGAGTTTTAAACTGTGTATTAAGTTCAATGCACTCGCGAAAGGCAGATTCAGCAAATTATAGTACCCGATGGATTTTTGTTACGCGAAAACTATGACGAGTACATCGCTGCAAGTTTTGATAGTGGACGTAACGTTGCTTATCGTACAGCGTCGCTAGAAGTTTCCGTACTTGACGGGCGGCTTATCACGCGTCGGACAGAAAGGTAGATCAGTGTGTTGGTCGTGTAGATACTGTGAATACTTGAGATTGACTTCGAGAATGTAACCGAGCGAATCTGGAGCGATCGCGTTCACATTAAAATTCACAGCGTCTTCGATCTATCGAAATTCGGCGTATGGCAATGGTTGACACATCACCCATATAAATTGTTAACATCGTAATACATCAAGACAATGGTTTCAATGAGTCGTACAGACATGTACTTGTTAGCTTGCGCGTATCTACCGAAATATTGTTTGAGGCCGCCTCGTATATCGCTTGATGAACATGATCTCGATGTCAGTGAATAACTCAAACTTGACGTGCGTATGTATTTAACATCGCGCCCCACGTGAAACCAGGCAATGTGTAATAATGCGCAAGATCGAGATATGTAACTCGTGACACAACTTTCGCAGAAATTTTCGAAAATGTCGGTCAATAACAAGACATTGCTTTTCAAGTACATCACTGTACTCACCGAGCGTTCGGATGGAGAATCGCTTCCAGACGTTCGCACGTGAGCGTAATCGCTCTCAGATACTGTAGCGCCCGTTAATGAACTGTAAAATGATTCGCGCGGTGGTAAGTGCGTGTCCTGTAATTTTTCGACGCAGTCAACGTACTCGTACGGAAAAACACCTTTACGAGTCAGTAATTCAAATTTTTCATCTAATAATGTTGAAAATTTGGAATAATTTTTAATTTGTCTCTGCTTAGAAACAACGCCAATTTATCGAGGCTTATACTGAGAAATTTAAATGAACCGTAATTTTTCGCGAGTCTGCTCTCTCGACGGCATCTTTAACATTTTTAGTGAACGAAATATATTTTTCTTTGGTTATCGGTAACACGTTTACATGTTCATCATACCTGGATAGCAATTTCTTTAATTATAAAATGCGCGTCGTAATCCGATAAATATAGATAAATTATGAAAAACGGTCGGAATATATAATGAATTTTTAATTAAGATTACAATTTGCATGCGCATGGTATCACTCGGTGAGATGGCAATGATCGCGGATCCACATGTCGTCCGACGCGAACGGTTTCTTGCAAATGTGACACCGCGTCGCGCTACGGTACGCTTTCCATTGTTGTTTCGGCAACGTTTCCATGGGCACGTTGGCGGATATAATATTTTTTGCATGCGCCAAGTCTTAGAATTGTCGCGCGAACCACGCTATACAGTTTTTATCGCGACGAAACCGATATAACGATAACGTATTGTCGTACGAACATCGTAGTATCCTATATTAAATACTTTTTGATATGTGTATACGACGACACATCTTCCCTGTCGGATTCCATAGAACGCACTTAAAGTCAGCATAGATGAATGGGACGCGCTCCTTAGTGCAGTCATTTCCAAATTCGAGCCTACGCTTGGCAGTCGGATAGCGCAGTCGTTCGTTTTCTCACAATCCATTACATGCGACTGCAATTTTTTGTTAGTATTGAAGTGCAAGCTGCACTCTGAAAAAAACAAAAATTTTAATTATTATCATTATTTTATTACTAAGACGGAAAAATATAATAATTTTTTCATATGTACTTACCGATCACAGAAAAATTTCTTCTTCTTGTCCCTAATTTGCGATCTCACGGAACAGATTTTTATCCACGCAAAATGCCCAACATCATCATCGCGTGAAACTTGCATGTTGACGTGTTTCTCCTTCTTGTCAGTAATGAATTGTAGAGGAAGGACTTGTTTATTCTTGGTATCGTATACATTAATTGACACATCATTCAAATCTGGAAATATCTTTTAAAGTCATTGAAAATTCGATATCTGCAAAATTTAACACTGTATAATGCGGATATGATGATTCCCGATCAGCATTTCGTTCTGCGGGGTACATAGTGGCCACCACCGACCACGCGAAGTACGCATTATCTGTCGAACACTGATCATCACTCGTTTCATCGTTATTTTTCGTGACACTTCGATGACATCCCGCGCGCAGGGGATTTAGTTTATTTACATTGATAGACAAATTCAATATACGTGACAATCTCCATCCGCTGTTACGTTCTCTGGAACTCTTCAAGTGACGTCAATGTGGGTTCGATGACGTGCTGCTCGTACCACTCACGCAGATCTCACGTACATCTCAATGTTATTAGTGTTTATACTCTTAATGTCATGTTTGTTGTTCGTCGCAAACTCACCGTTGAACACAGTGTTTACTTTTACACTATCGTATCTTTCTATATAGCGTCTCGCACACGCTCGAGCACTATTTCTCTCATATCTTCCAAAAACCGCCACGGCTCAATGTAATCCACGTTGACCACTGCACCTGTCAATATACGACTCTCGAACGCGGCATCAGTCTCTCGCCAGACAAGAGATCTTTCGTCGCGACTCGCACCAAACGCCACGTACACAAAATATTTTAATTGTGTCTTTGCACCAGCGATCCTCGCCATCACGGATTGTCTGTGTCCAATGGTGAGACGCGAACGCTTGACAAAGTTCTTCAAGTCACTTAATGCACTCGTCGTATCATTGTAGCCACGCGAAACACTCCACCAGAGCACTAGTGGAGTGTTTCGCGTGACTACAACGACTTACCTGGCCCTGCTCCAGCAGTTTGTGTTCCATTCGCTCGTGATTTTTCATATCTTTTCACATAACAGATATACCATATAAACATATCAATGTGTATGATTTGGAATTGATAATTACGTAAATTTAATCTTCCATGTCATTGTACGATTCGTGATGTTACTGGATGGAACATATAGTGAAGTTCATCCACACATGGATGTGAAACGTATATTATTTCAATGTCATAAAATGTAATTATTGTATGATATTATCTACATTAAAATATATCTATATTAAAGTATGTAAGAGACAGTAAGTTTATTCAATTTTTATAAAATTTTGATTGTACATTTTATACGTTATGTACTTTTTTTTAGATCTATTTACATATTTTCTATTTTCTATAGCGCATCTTTTCATACATCTTCGAAATCTCGCTACATATCTTGATAAAGATGTATGTATTGACATTGACAGTGTATAAATTCTTGGACATCGTCGTCGACCTACGTCGACCTACGTCTCATGTAGAAATTGCGATCAACGATAATTGAGGCAACCGCATAATCCTGCCTCATGCTATGTGGAAGGCGTCTATCGAGAGACAGTGCAGATATTGAGCGATTAATGCAGTCAACTGTTCCATCATCATCACCGATTCAAGATCTGAATGTACAATAGAACTTGTTAAAGTATGTGATACGAAAAATGTAAAATTGTCATTGCATGATACATGCTTGTACATGAAATCAACAATCATATTTTTCTTATTCAAGCTCGAGCAATGTGTACGAGCAAGCTCGAACACGTACTATAAACTAAATCAATGTACGCACGGTGTTAGTGAAAAATTCAAATTTCAACAATATTTTGTATCATTTTTAAGACAAAATTGTATTACTAGTAAACGTGATGCAAACACTTTGCATCAAATTTATGATAAGAATTTTATTATAAAACGTGAACTAGTGATCTATGGTTTAAATTATATTATACATGCTGCATTAAATATTAGATAACTAAATCTATATTAAAAAATATTATAAATCTATATTAAAAAATATACATATTTCTTTGAAAATCTTTATCTTTTCCCTAATCCCTTGATTATTCCTTCTTCATATCTTCATGATAATAAATTACTTAATAAGAAAGCACGATCAATTTATATCATTAAAATATTATTAAAATTATGCTCGTATTATTCTCTTGTAAAATAGCGTCATAAAAGTCGTAAAATGAATACCATATCTTTTTAATAAAATCGCGTAAAAGAATATATATCAACAATTTATGACTATATTATTTTGTTACCAAAATTGTATTAACAATAAATGTAATATATTAAAAGATTACGTGAAGTTTTTAATGAAACTTCAATCAAGGAGTATGAATTAGTAATGTTCGTTTCAGATGAAATTGTATACACTGCGTTATATTTAAAGTAAGAAATAAATTAATGTTTTACTAATAAATTTATGTTTAAAAATGTATAATATGACACTTAGATATACTGAATTTTTTAAATTATTTTCAGTCTCCTTTTTCCCTGCCTTTATTCGGTAGTTTAGAACTATATATGATAAGAAGGCGTGCAATTTTTCCTCAAATAAGTTAATCAAATTATTAAAATAAAAATTGAATAATAAGAAATTATAATTCTAGTCTCTATTTCTTTCTGAGTTTCCTCCACAATCCTAAAAAAATCTTAAATATTTTCGCTCTTTTCTATGACTACTTTTCATCTGCTTGTCACGTAACTTTGAAACCTGTTTCTCCTTATCGCGAGTGGAAGAAAATCTTCCTTCTCTATAGTTGTTTAGAATTAATTGATAATATGATAGCTGTTCAGTAGTACGACGTAGTATAGTGTTCGATAACTATTTAATAATAGTTTATAATGGTTTGATAATTAGGAACGCTCAACTATTTGTATTACATTACATTACTAAAAATATTATTATAATTAGTAGCTAAATTAAAATCATTGCTGTTATATCATTAAGAAATCGTTAAACAAATACCATATTTATTTAATAAAATTGTTAGCAAGAAGAAAAGAGAACGTGGGAGAGAATATAAGAGAGAGAATATAAGAGAAGAAGAAAGACTGCGAATACTACGGCGAATATAAGACTACAACGGGTGGGACATATATCATTATGCGTACTATTTGGCAATGTCGCAATGTATCAAAATTACATTCATGATGTCATCGCGAAATATGTCGTTGAATTAATACGTTGAATGTCCTTAAAAAAATCTTTTATTACACTAACAAAACTGTCACATATCGGCTCTTGTATTTTTGATCTCTCACTTGTTAGTTGAACAATTTCATATGCGTTCCTGAAGAAATATGATGGAGGAGATGAAACTTAGAAAGAGCTCGGCAATGTTACTGCATCAGATGGACCGCAATGCTTTTCAAGCATGTATGCGATTCCATGAGATTTTACGTTCTTATTTAAGAGGAAGAGAGAGAGTTTTATAAACAGTAAGTTTTTATTTTATAAATTTTTTTTATATCTTTTCTCTACAGTTTATTTATCTGGTTTCCTTTTTTCTCTATTATATAATACTTTCTTCTGCAGAGCATCTTCTTGTAATAAACCCCGTAATATACCTCGTATATTAGGAAGAAGATTTACACTGACTCCTACAGCTTATAAATACCTGTGCGTCGGAATCATCTGTGTCTTTTGTGGAAATTGCAATTGGCGACATTTTTTAATGTAACAACATGATCTTACGTGCAATGTGGAAGGCTTTCATCGAAAGACGTGGATTGAGCGGTTTGTGCAATCAATCGTACCTTCATCATTATTGGTCCAAAATCTAATGAAATCGTGTGATGTTAAAAATGTGTGATGTGAATGTGGTCAAATTAACACTGCACGAAACATGTCTGTATATGAAACCATCAACTGTGCTCTTCATGTTCGAACTCAAACATTGAGTCAAGAACGCATACTCTGAGCTGTGCTAGTATACGGATCGTCAATATTAGATAGGGAAAAAATTCGTGTTGTTTTTCTCGTTATATCTAACTTAAATTTTTTCTTATACTTAATATTTTGTAACACTTGTACGCATTACACTGCGTCACCGCTCTCACCGTGACACAAGCCATCACGGAAAACGTAATTCTCTGCCACGGATGCCCAGAAGTAATAATTTCCAACGGAACGCAATTTAAATCGCTAATTAATCAAGTTGCTACAATCGAAATTAAACACGCCAGCATACGCAATGCAATCTGGTCGAGCGTACTACTGAATAATCAAGACGATAATCGCACAGTACGTGGAGCGTAGCCTCAAGAACTGGGACGCATACCGGAGTTCCAATTCACCTTTAACTCGGCTCGACACGACACCGGGTATACGCAGCATACCTAAACCTAGGATGTAAACTGCTGTTGCCTGTGAACGCGAACAACATACGACAAATTATCGCATCTCCGCCCGACATCACCCGCCGTCACGTCGAGAAAGCGTACGAATAAACCTAGCCAAGGCCTTCTCGAGACAGTAAAAATACTACAATCTGAGACAAAGACCGTGGAAATCGAAAATCGGCGATCCGGTATATAAAAAAGAGCATCTGCTCGAATAAAAACGTGGCAAACGTCAAGTTCGCGCTAAAATTTAAAGATCCGTTCGAGATACGGCGCGTGTCTCCTGTCATATTCGATTTGCAAGACCGTAGATGGCACCGACACATGCACATGAAGGATTTAAAGCTCCACCGAATAATGAAACCGATGACACCTAAACAAACTGATTCTCGGATGATGAGAATAGCAATAACAACAGTGAAAACGACAGCGATGATGATGAAAAATAATCAAAACACTCAACATAGAGCCAGCACAGGACGACGTTCTCCGAGAATTGGACGTTCCTCCAGGAGGAATACGATCCGAAATGGGAGCGGCAAGGCTAAGAGTCACGCTAGACGACCCTTGGCCTTGTCTACTAGCCGCATGATACCTACCCGCATGGAAGGAGGCCACCTATTGTCTGACGCAGGCAACGGACCGAAAGACAGGGTAAATTATCCTGGCTCACGCAACTGCTACCGCTTCTATCACCACGGAAGTCATCAGGACTGAAGTCGATCCATGCTACAACCAGAAGGACCTCTACCACCCCTCCGATCACGGTCAAGGTCGAACCGGGACACACTACGCTGCCCACGTCGCAGTACAAGACATGATTGAGGGGAAGCCGTTGGCACATACGCTTCAACAGGAATAGGATCGTTCGCTCTGTTAAGCGCAAATAAGTGCCTTTAATTAAAATTTAGGCACTGTTTGAGGAGGGAGATGATGTAACAATGCACCCCGAAGCCGCATTGTATCGGCGTCAACATCCTGCCGGATGCTGCTGCAACGAGCGGCACTGGTCACTTGCGAGCGATGAGAACGCGGTGCGCTCGAAAAAGACTAAAACATAATTCACAGATCACAATCGTTCGGCAAGAAGCCGAGAGCGATCGCAAAAAAACCGAACGGTGTTTCTTTCGCTCGTATCACAAATCGGCGGAAATCGCTGAATAACTCCATAATAATACGAGCGGAAGCAACAGTCGAATAAACCGTGCTTATAGTGCGAAGCACTCTCTTTTTATTTCGCCGCTTTTCCAATGATCAGCTCCGATTCCACTCATTACCACTAGCTTCTAGACCGATCTGCAATGCGGGGTAGAGCGTACTCTGCCTCCATTGAGCGTTTTTAACCGGCTTCCTTTGTACCACCTGCACCGACAAGAACCCGGGGATAGAGCATTCTCCGCCTCTCAAGCGTTCTCAACAGTCGGTTGCAGCCGCCGCTATCCTCGCCGGCCTTAGCACTAGATTAGGGGTTGAGTGTTCTCAATCTCTGCCGAACATTCTCGACCGCCGATCGTCGATTACTCTCATCGCATCCCTCGCCTTGCGAATACACGCTCTGCGCGCCATGTCTGCGTCCGAGGTACGCCGCTGCTGGCTATATTCGCGACCGCGAATACGCGAATCGGGGCGTCTTCAGCGCGCGCGCGCATATCTATTATAAGATATTATACGCACACCACTACGATCAATAAATACACATTACATTCATTGCAATCAGCCGATTTGTATTTCTCCCCCCCTTGAATCTCTTTATTACGTCCGACCGCCGTCTGTATCCGACGAGCTAGTCCGCGCAAAAGTCAAATTGTTATATGAGATCTATCCGGAAGGGAGAGATGTCTAGCGTACCAAGATCGTGGATCTACACGCTAAGTAAATCTTCGATCATTGCCGAGATGGAGATTCATGGACTAAATACCGAAGATACGTTGGATGAGCTGCGAGGTTGTCTGAGTGCATTCGTGGAAGGGAATCCAGGGAATTTTTCAGGTTCGAGCACCGCCCCCGCGAGACCGATATGCCTCTGACGCATCCGTCGCAAATCTTAGCGTGAACCCTTTCGCGAATCCGACCGCCTCACCAATCCTGAAGATTGGCCTGCTAAGATCATAAATCAGATGCGGAAATGAGATTTCCAGTTCGAGGGAAAAGATTCGTGGACGTTCTAAGAACGCGTGGAGGAGCTCAAGAACGATTATGAGCTCATCGAACAATTCTTTAGGGGACTATCGGTACTACTAAAGGGCGACGCGCAAACATGGTGCCGGATAAACTGTCGATGGGAAAGCTGGGATGATTTTATCAACAGCTTCAAAGCCTCGCACGGATGATTTCCAATTGTTCAAAGACGCGCATGCCCGAAAACAAAAATTGGGGGAAATATTTTTCAAATATTTACTTTACCGCATTAATAGTCCTAATGCTCCGCGCCGAAATAATGATCGAATCGCGATAATTAGATTATCTGTATCGCAATACTTCTC
Source organism: Atta colombica (assembly GCF_001594045.1). Classification (NCBI taxonomy): domain Eukaryota; kingdom Metazoa; phylum Arthropoda; class Insecta; order Hymenoptera; family Formicidae; genus Atta; species Atta colombica. Next base: position 79,003 of record NW_017259227.1, on the reverse strand, counting down.
CTACCAGTGGCGTCCGATGATCCGATGTGCGCTCTCGATCCGAGAATTAAGTTGCGAAGTCGCCACGTGCTTCTCGGCCCTCGGAAAAGCCGAAGCGAAAAGTGAGGGGAGAACGAGAGAAACCGTGACACACCGACCACCGCCGCTATTTAGTCGCGATGAATGTTGCTGGCGGTGTAAGCAACGAGGGCACACCCGATTCGACTGCAGGCGCTCGTTAAAAAAATTCTGCTTGCAATGTAGCGTCTTAACAAAGAACTGCCATTTACCGCCGGGAAACGGACTGCCAATCAGAGAAGCCGGCCCACGGAATAAGATTCACGCCCCGGCCGCACCTGGATATCCATATCCGAAGTCGTGAAAATTCTGTCAGATACCAGAGGACTCCTTTATAAACAAGAATACCGCACGCAAGCTCGAACGAATACAATTTTCCACCGACGAGGTAGAAGTGCAACTCGTCGACGGCCAGACAATCTCGCTGCTCGCGGTCGCGTGAGCCTGCTCATCGTGTTCGCCGACCGCGAGATTTGGCATCCCTTCCACATAATGCTAACGTTAAAAAGCACGGTCCTGATCAGCGTCGATCTGTGGGCGAAGCTCGGATTCGTGATCCACCCTCTCGAGCTCCTGCCGGCAACACACCGCGTAACCGTCGTAGTGGGGCTCGTGCAGGGGGGGGAGGGCGAAAATGAGCGCCGCGATTTGCAGACATTCCTCTGCAGCTGAATTGCCACGGTTCGACATCGTGCAAGGCCCTATTCACCTTACGCAACACCACATTTGTGTTAAATGTGGTGTTGCAGGAACCAGACTAATCAAACAACGATCATGCAAACGGTTATCGATGACAAAGTCGAAAACATACTGCACGAAGGAATAATTGAACCAGCTACGAGCCCGTGAAGGGCTTGCCGATCATGGTCGTTAAGAAAAAAAACGAGAAGAATCGATTTTGCATTGATTTCTGCAGATCAACGAAATCACATCAATATCTGACGCATATCCTCTACCGCAGATAACCGCGACCTTAGATAAATGGGGGAGGGATAAACGCGATATTTGACGATTTGAAGAACAGATATTGGCAGATATCGCCTGATAGCAAGCCATTACCGCTTTTATAACGGGAAAAGACCTATCAGTTCACGATCACGCCCTTCGACTTGCAATCAACACCCGCGATCTTCTACAGATTATTAGATAATGTACTAAAATCGGAGTTAGAGTCACACATATTTGTTTACCTAGACGTTACCGTCGATTTCTAGGACTTCGTTATTGTGGCCGCTTCTCTTACTGCGATAACACATAAGAACGCTCAATGGAAGTGAGAGGAAACCGCGTACAACCAATTGAAAATCACGCTCAGAAAATCGATTGCTCCGGTTCTCGTATGCCCCGATCACAAAACGATTTTTCCTGCAAATTGACGTGAATAGCACCGGATTAGGACTCGTCTTGACTCAAAAATTTTCGCGAGGGGAAACGCGTGATCGCCTATGCAAGCCGAACACTAAATCCGACCGAACGCAAATACAGTGCCACAGAGCTCGAGTGCTTCGCCGAGTAAGGTATACGATGAATGAGGGACTACTTGGAAGAATATCTCTTCACAGTGATCATCAACTACCAGTCTCTACGATGGCTACAGAGACTAGAATCCCTCACTGGCCGGTTCGATCGTTGGGCATTCGAGTTCCAGCAGTATGATCTAGAAATGAACTATCGCAAAGGGACCCTGAATCGTGTAGCCGACGTCCTGTCCCGCCAACCCGCGTTACCGCTGTCGCAAGCGAGACTCCACGTACCGCAAATTGTTCAAAGCGATACACGAAAACTCGACTCAGACTTCGAAATCATCGGGACAAGCTCTATTATCTTGCACGACCTCAATTTCGAGGAAACGCCACTGAAATGTTAATGGAAGCAGTGTGCCCCAAAGGACTGACGCGCGGAAATTATACGCGAAAACCATTATGAGGCAACGACTGAGCATCTAGGAATAGCGAAGACTCTGTTCCGAATCCTGGTTTATCACTGGCCTGGAATGATCCCCAACATAACGCGATACGTGTGGAGCTGCTAGAACTTGCGACATAAAGCGTTGCAGGCAAAATCGGCAGGCATGCTCCATGCGACAGTCACGCACCGGCCAACAACAAGTAACCATAGACCTGATAGAGCCTCTCCGCCGTTCAAAGAAAGGCTCCTAGTTACATAACATGCAGGACTGATTCTCGAAGTTGGTGAAATTACACCGCGCCATCCCTGCCGTGACACAAGCCATCACGAAAAACGTAATTTTCTGCCATGGATGCCCAGAGGCAATAATTTCCGACAATGGAACGCAATAAAGAGGTTCAGGCAAGAAGAAGAGATGTATAAATCGGTTGCAAGGAATATAATGTGTATTTATTGACCGTAGTGGTGTGCGTGTATATTCGTATGCGTGCGTGTGCGTGTGTGTGCGTGTGCGTGTGAGCACGTATTTAGGCTCACGGGCTCGCTGGACGCGTCGGAAGGATGTAGCTTTACGTGGAGCGGAGCGCGGGAGGTCGCGAGTATAGTCAGCAGCAGTGTGTTGCGGATGCGGACGTGACGCGCAGAGCGTGTGTTCGAGGCGAGAGATGCGATGAGAGGCTCGGCGGTCGGCGGCCGAGAACGCTCGGCCAAGACTGAGAACACTCAACTTAGTCTAGTGCTGAGGCCGGCAAGGATACAACCGATTGTCGAGAACGACGGAAGCGGAGTACGCTTTATTCCCAGATTCTTGTCGGTGCAGGCGGTATCGAGTGCGAAGAAAGCCGGTCGGTAACTATCGAGAACGCTCGACGGAGGCAAAGTACGCTCTACTTCGAGTCGCGTTGCGGATTGGTCTAGGAGCTGGTGATAATGAGGAATGGAATCGGAGCTGGTAGTCAGAAAAGCGGCGGAATAAAAAGACAGCGCCTCGCGCTATAAGCACGGCTTTTATTCGACTGTTGCTCCCGTTGTATTGTTACGGCATCGCTCGGCGATTTCCGTCGATTTATGATACGAGTGGAAGACACATCGTTTGGTTTTCTGCGGTCACTCTCGGCTTCTTGCCAAACGGCTATTACTTGTGAATTACGTTTTAATTTTTTTTGAGCGCACCACGCTCTCATCGCTCGTAATTTGAGGATGCACAACAGTTTTAAGTGAAAATGGTATCATCAATAAATGTGATGCTATAGATTTTTTGCGTAAAATTTATAATAAAAAATCAAACATAGAGTGTTAGTTAATAGTTTATACTTTAGATAGTATTGTAAACAGTTTGAAAAGTAAATGTACATTTTATTGCTAATCGGAAGTAGGTGCTTAAAATTCGATTGAAATTAAATTAAATTAAATTAAGTTCCTGCTTATAAATATTATAAGACCTATGTAATAAGAACTATAAATTGTAAAATATATAATTGTAAAATTACGTTATATATAAAAGTAAATGCATATTTAAATTATATATCTGAGTGTATGACATTATTTATTTCTTTCTTATTATCGTAGCGCTATCATATTACACGCCAGCATCTTCACGCTTAACTGTACTACGACAAACGGTATTAAGCGTCACAACCGTATTAAGCATTCTCTCTATTTAAATTATTAAATAAAAACCGTATGCGTGCGAAAAAAACATTCGCGGGAACGCGGCGGGAAAGATGACGAAACATAAGAGGAAGAGAGATGGTAAATATGCAAGCCTTTGTTACCGATGCATTTTTGGGGAGGGTGGCGGCGGGTGACAAAAAAAATACGGAACGCATAGCGGAACATCATCATCATGTTTGTGTAATCAATCGATCGGAGTCCTGTGTTTATGTAAACAGCGATGCCGTCAACCGGGACCTTTCTCATGCCTTTCCCCTTCTCCCTCGCGTCTACGAGAACCCCCTGCGCTCCGCGCTCCCTTCTAACCCCATGGGTTAGAACCCGCCTAGTATCCCTACTTACATCTTCGCTTTGAGTCCAATGAAATCAGTCATTATCGCATCATTCTCATCCTTCGTGAGACCGGGTACTTCCTTATTCGCGAGAGGCATACGTGTTGTCCATCGAATAATCGTGTCGACTCTACCGATATCACGTTTTGTCGTCTCGTAAACGTCTTCGCGATATATAAGATACTGTGTCGGTGTACATGATTTTGTATTTCGCGAAAATCGGTGACATGTACTTGTGGTGTAATTCGAACGAGATTTTCGATATGTCGAGTATACATACCCATATAAATCGATTTGTTGAACTTCATCTCGAGTTTGCAGTTTGACGGCAATCAAATTTTCCGCAAAGATGCTGTGAAAATTCGGCTTCGCGGATTGCCACGCCGTATCGTCTATCCCATTTTACTATTAATTTTATGTCTATATGATTTTAAACGTTTTCCATAGTTTTGCCGAATACCGCGTTATTCATTAATTTATTCATAAATTTTTCTCGAAATCGTTTTTCGCGCGCGTTCTGAGTATTAAGTTCAGCGTAATCACGGAGCCAGACGAATTGATTGAATTGTAACACTCGATGGATCTTTGTCATGCGAAAACGAATACTTTGCTGTAGGTTACGATAATGTGGATGACGTAACTGTTTATTAACTTATTATACAGCGTCACTAAAAGTTTATCCCCGCGTTTACCAAGCAACTTATCATGCGTTGGACAGAAAGATAGGTATGTCAATTGTGCAGATGTTACGGAGATCAATCTCAAGAATATAACTGGGCCAAAGACTCTGCGAATTTTGATGCAATCGCTCCGGATTCGCCCGAAGATCGCCGTTTGGCAGCGATTAACACATCGCCCATCCGAACAGATTATTCAAGTCATAGTTATAATGTATGATGATAGTTTCGAGTCGTATGAACGCATGTACTTGTTATTAACTTGCGCGTATCTGTCTGAACATTGGCTGAAGCCACCACGTATACCGTGCTCGATTACAATATCGATGTCGACTCAAATTACGCACGTATGTTTCAGCATGGCGTCCCACGTGAAACCAGGCAAGGAGTAATGGGCGGAATCGAGACCGTAACTCGCGACACAATCCGCGACTCGCGGAAATTTTTTAAAAGCTGTCTAATAAAAAACATCCGTTTTCAAGTATAGATCATTGTACTCGCCGAGCGTTCGAATAGAAAATCGCTGCCAGACGTTTGCAGCGTGAGCATAATCGCTCTCGGATATGGTGCCGCCTGTCAATGAATTGAAAAGTGATTTACGCGATGGTAAGCGCGTGTCCTCTAACTTTTCGACGCAGTCAACGTATTCGTACGGAAAAAAATAAAGGACTGTCTTTACGTGAAAAGATCGAAATCCTCCGCGCTGAGCGTTTGCAAAAGTCTGACTATGTAATTTTAGTTTATCTTTATCGAAATACGACGCTAATTTATCGATGCTCGTACTTAGAAATTGAAAGAATCGATGAACCTCAATTTTATACAATTTTTTTGAAAGTTATTTTCATTTTTATCTTTAGTGCTATCGACAGTTTAGTCGAGTGTTTAGTGAATAAAATGTATTTTTCTTTCGTTATAGAAAGGAGATCTACATTTTTATCATACGCAGTAGTAATTTTTGTAATTATAAAATGTGCATCATAGCCCGATAAATTGTGAAATACGATCGGAATGTAGAATGAATTTTTATAATTTAAGTTACAATTTGCATACGGGCCGCGGTATCTACCGGTGAGATGATAATAATCGCGTATCCGCGTGTTATCCGGAACGAACGGTTTCTCACAGACAACGCGTCGCGCTACGATATGTCTCCCATTGTTGTTTTCCACGTTAGCGGATACGATATTTTTCACGCGAAACGCCTCTTGGAGTTGCCGCACGAACTACGCTATACAGTCTTCATCCTCAGATGGAATTGATATGACGATAACGCGTCGTCGTACGAGCATCACACTCGTACATCATATCCTACACTAAACACTTTATGTTATTAATACGCGTACGACGCATCTTCCCTCATGGATTTTGTCTTCCGCAGAAAACGCACTTCAGGTCAGCGTAGACGATAAACGGCACTTGTTTTCCTGGTTACAGTAATTTCCAAATTCGAGCCATTTTTCGTTCTTGCTCGGTAGTCGAATAGCGCAGTCGTTCATTTTGCCGCAATTCACTGCGACTGTAATTTTTCGCTCATACTGAAGTAATGAAGACATCTAAAAAAACAAAAATTATTATTATTATTATTATTTCAAGAAAATTATAATTTTTTTATTATACATACAAAAAAATTTTATGTGCTCCATTCTGATTAATTGATTTCACGAGAAGGGACAGATTCTTGATTCACGCAAAGTAGCCGACATCATTTTATAAATACAGCATGTTGATGTGCTTCTCCTTCTTGTTAGCCACAGAGGAATCTGTTATTTTCGATGCCATATACGTTGATGGACACCAAGTTCAAATTTCGGAATGTCTTTTAACATTATTGGAAATTCGATATCCACGAGATTTAACACTGCCGTGTAATGCGGATCCGATGATTTATGATTCACATTTCTTTCTGTGGGGTACAAAGCGGCAATTACTATGCGAAGCACACATTGTCCATAGATTGATTATCACCTTCTTCAGCATAATTTCTCACGGCACTTTGATCCCGTGTGTTAGGATTTAATTTCTTCACGTTAACAGTCAAGTTGAGAATTTCCGACAGCGCGCATTCCTGGAATTCTTCGAGTGACGCCAATGTGGGCTCGATGACGCGTTGCTCGTACCACTTGCGCATATCGATACATCGATATATAATATGTACACACGCACATAAAATTTTATATATAATAAAGATAGGGAATATCTGCATAAACATCAGCATAAATAACTTTTATTTCTAATGTTTATATATTCATACATTGTAATACTCATACATGCAATATTCTAATATTGTATATATAATATTGTATATTGTCTATGTCACTAATATCTGTACATTTCGGAATGTAAAACTTATCTCTTTAGCAAAAAGAGGTAGTTACATATAGAGTTTCCACCGAGAGTTAGGTCGGAGTGCGCTAATTGACTAGTCACAGTTGAATATTCCCCTCTTGCAATCGAATGAGAGGGAATGTTCGACTGTGGTTGATCAGTTCTTGCACTCTGATCTAACTTTAATCCTCAATGGAAACTTAATCATATGTATATGTGCATTGTATATGTGCAATATATATATGTATTCATGTGGCACGTTTGGCATATGTAACCTGAAATGACATTAGATCATAACGGAAAGTGCTACTACGACCTGTAGTATATTGTTTACTGTCAGTAAAATCTGTATTTTACGTTACATATATTACAAATTTTTTTAGTATTGACAGTGTGACTTAGAACGCAATCATTTTTTACTGCGATCTGTAATGTTAACACACAACATGTGAGCATTTACAAACAAACCGAGCGACTGGAAACGGCGCGCGACTGGAAATGGGAATGCTCACAGCACTCACAGCGCATGAGAGCCTGAATCTCCAGAGGGCGTAAGCGGACGATACAAAATCTATTTTATCGAATTTGATCAAGTTCGGCCGTTATCCAGTATCCCCTTAAAATATTATTAATTCTAAAATTATTATTATTATTATTATTATTATTAATACTGAATTATTATTATTATTATTAATACTGAAGAACATAAAATACAAAAAGATATATAAGAAACGTTACTCTTTGCCACCGCAATTAGTATACAAATAAAATCTGTGTTTATCATACATGGGTAGGCATCGGACGTTTTTCCCTCGTTTTTTATTCTTATTTGAAGGATACTATTTACTGATCTTTTATTCTGATCTTTTATTTAAATAATTGAAGGATTGATTTCATCAATGTAGCAATTCTATTTTATACTACGCGGAGAGTCAGTAATCACATCTCTTGCTAACATTCATCTTCCGACTCCACATTATCAAAGATCTTATTTTCGGTATCACTCATTGTCAGTAAAGAATCGTAAAATATCTCAGAAAGTATGCATTTTTGAGAAAAATGTCTTAAACTAAAATGGTAGGGTTTAATAAGATGTATTTACTGGTTTTTTTTGGTTTGATCTTGAGTGGCATCAACCTTGATTTGACCTTGATAATGTCGTAGCATCCAATCAAACCAATAAAACTGATAATAATAAATATTTCTTATTAATCACTTTTGTCTAAGACATTTTTCTCAAAAATGCATACTTTCCGAGATATTAAATTATTTCTAGTTTTTTTGTATATTTTTAAATGCTCATTAGTTGAGTTCTGAAGCTCATTAGCGGGAATGGCTTTACGGATATTCATTTGGCAGATTCCTCGTTGTAATTTTGATCAAAATCGGTGAAGAGTAGAGTGTAGCCTCTCCTTATGAGTATGAATATCGCATTCATTATTTTTACGTATCTATAATGTATAATGAAAAATGAATTGAAAAATTCACATTCATATTTACATTATATTTCACGAAACAAGTAATTCAATGCAAAAGTATAAAACATAATTTTTTAAACGAAAACGCGTTGGTCATACTTACTGATATTTTGACGAGAAAAAATACCTTCTGCACGAACGACTGCTAGACGCATACTAACGATTCTAATAACAAGCTGAGCATCTACTCTCTTTATCTAGAGTGGAAACGGCAGAACACGCTCTTCCGAAGCCAGGAAGATTTTAAAATCTAGTATGAAAAATGATGCTGTCATTTTGACCCACGGTGACTTAAAAAGTTAAGTATTTTTTAGCTATTAGTGTGGAAATTTGATTTGAATTTGATTCTTTTTCGAATCAAAAGGATTCGATTCAATTTGATTCGACATAAAGATTTCAGATTCGATTTGATTCGATTCAATCTTGCAAAGGATTGATTCACATACCTCTACTTTTATACTATTATAATTAACTGCTTAATATTTTATTAGTTAAATAGTATCGTATACTGTCCTTTATCTTTATCCATTAATATGAAGATATAAATTAATTTCCGATTATAATATAATAAAATAAAAAAATAGCTTTTATATGCTACTATAAAATTATAGAAATTACAAAGGAACTAAATTATAAAGAAACTTATAAGTGAAAAATCGATTCACTACAATGCACATCGATAGCTTATTAAAGAGTTTGTTCATGCTATATCCTCTAGCTTTATTTTCTATATTTTCTGTTACAATATAAGCATTAATTACCACAAAGAATCTAACAGTTGTCAATGAATGATTTATGCGTTATTGAATTTATCATTTCTTTCTGAATTATCGTTTCTCTTCCTGTTGTATTTCTTTGACATGTTGTTTAACGCATAGCAGTTACCAAGACAATTTTGAACAATAAGAATCGATATAATAATATGACAATCATTTATTTGAAGTTTCAACGAATATTATATATCCTTCGAGTACTTGGGACTTTTACTAATACATGGCCATTATATCCAGATGTTGGAAAAAATGAGTATATTCTTCGTAATATTTATTATTATGTTGCTACCTTCATATTGATGGCAGTATGGATACCAATGATAATTAGTGCATATAAGAATCGAAATGATGTCGGCGTATTAATGAAAAATATGTCTCATATAGCGGCTATTACAGAAGCTGTACTTAATTCAATTTTATGCAGAATTAAAAAAAAGCAATTGCAGGTAAATTACATTTATCATTAAGAAAGTATTTTTGATAGAATTGTTACATTTTGTAGACTTCATGATTTTTTTCTTTCAACGGAATTTGTCCATGACTTTTGACATTTATAAGGAACAAGTATAGTCATCAAAAAAATTAAAAATTTAAAGAAAGAACTTCTTTTTTCTTTATATATATATATATATATATATAAGCTATAGAAGCTGTAAATTTGAGCATTTGACAAATTTTATTCAAAACTCAAAAATTTCAATCAGAAAAGTGTCAAATATTACTTATGCCTGGCTGAAAATGATAAACTGTGAAAAGTGGAAACCTGGAAATTTTTAGAAATGAAAATCTGTTAAAATAAACAAATCATGAATAATTTCCTTTTCTAAGGAAAAAGAATAAAAGCACTATAAAATATATATCTATCACGCAATAGTAAAGCTGTTACCTGAGATTGATAAAGATTCCTCTCTAATATAAGAAAACAGGCGCCAAATCGTGCCAAATCATAAATTCGTAAGGTCATGTGTTAGGAATGAATCTGCTTATGGATATCCAGTATCGTACTCATGATTGGCAACGATCATCTCACATCCAATAACTCGAAAAGCTAATGGCAATTACACAAATCGAAAATTCAACGTTTTTTGATCGTGAAATAAACAAATTTATTTTGGGTAAATTTTGATGCACTAATTACAAATCTGGCTCCGAAAATGTCGTGTCACATCAAGTTTTTGAGATATTCCAATTTAAACATACAAAAAATGAGGCTTTGATTCAAAGCCCTTGGAGATACTTTCAATCTAAGAAATGTTTACAATTTTTTTTATCTTTGTCCAGTTGCCTCCCCTCTCCTCATCATGTTGAAATAAAAAAACACATAGCTCAGAATTTGGAGCAATTTATAAGCTTCCAAATTCCGCAAAAAAAAATTTTTGAACTCGTTCTGGTTAGCAGGAATATTAATTTAAAGGTGAGTGGACATCCACTCAGCCGCTCCACCTTTTAAAAAACAATAGAAAATCGTTCATAGGTTCAAAAATAGGAACTCTTTATGAACTCTTAAATCAGTGCTCTTTCTATTTTTAAGCTATATCTTGAGAGAACTATATTGTTCCAAAATCAAAAAATAAATCATTTTTTTATGGGAAATTTAAAAAAATTTTCTTTATTAATAAAAAATTGGAGAATTGTTATACAATATACATATTATATATATTATGATTTTTCTCTATGATATGTATTATGATGTATCCTCTTTTTAATAAGAAAAATTTTTTATTTTATTGTAAAACAGTTTTAATATATATATAGTTTTAATGTATATATATATAGTTTGAATGTATATATAATTATTAATTTTTTGCTGATTAAACTTATGTCGTGTTAGTTATTTTGCATTCAAAAAGACAGTTTAAAATCACTAATTGTGAATTTTAAGAAAAAATTTATATTTTTATCCAAAACGATATTTAATAAAATATCTAATATTTATCATGTAGATTACATTATGGATGATTTTATTTCATTATTGTTTTAATTTGAATTAAATAAAGTAATGACAATTATTCATAATTAAACCCCATGTACTTATAGATAAACCCACCAAATGCTTTATTTTTTTATTGGCGTTACTATATCCCATAAGAACAATAAAAATTATTTGCGCATGTATATCGTAATATAACAGAATTATAATTGATGATCAACATCTAATTCTATACAGGGAAAAATAATTAAGAGAATATCTTACAAGATTAATAAAAATATTCTGGTTATTTTTGCCGAATTTGTGATAAATTTGATTTGCCTAAAAGTAAAAATATCGGAAATAAAAAATACATTATAATTATAGTACATCATTTTAAATGATCATTATCTTATTGTAAGATAAATCATATTTTCAGTAAAGTAAATTATATTTACAGTAAAATAAATCATACTATTTTCAAGATTGACGACCATAAACAGCTCTTAGAACTTTTATACATATATATTTTTTACGACGCAGTAAAATAAATTTATCAATGCTAAAGAACAAATTTTTGTCGATAAAGTAAGAATGATTATCATACGACAATCTCATAAATGTAAAGAAAATTTTATATAAGTAGACACGTCCCTAACATTGTAACATAGTTCTTTGTTTTTTCTAACACAAAAAGGACAGGAAGATTCTCCTGCTAATTGTAAGAACAACTCAAAAATCAGTTCGTACGTATTTCGAGAACTTCTAAATCAACAGATAATTTTCCATCATAAAATGATTTATTTTCCCATATTGGAACATAGATTTCTCTTGCGTGAAAAGTGCAAGGGGTTTTTCCTGTTAAGGGATTGCAAATTAGAAATTAAAGATTTAGATGTAGTCTTATATTCAATGACATATGCCCGTATTCATAGTCAGACTTTGTACTTAAGACTTCCTTAATTTTATCTTTAGATGCTCAGTAGCCAATGAAATAATTCGTAGAGTATCTGAAGATAAATTTAAGGAAGCCTTAAATATAAAATCTGACTATAAGTACGAGTATCTCTTGACTAATTTTGGGGTTGTTTTGAAGATAAGAAATAGAATTCAAAAAACGAAAGAGCACTGATTTAAGAGTTCATAATTCCTAATTCTGAGCCTACGAACGATTTCCTATTGTCAATATTAAGAGATGGAGGAAAGGGGGAGAGGTTGAATGGACGTTCATTCAGCCCTCCCACCTTTAAATTAAGATTCCTGCTAACTGGGACGAGTTAAAAAATTTTTTTTGAAGGTTTTGGACACTCATAAATTGCTCCAAATTCTGAACTATGCGTTTTTTTATTTTGGCATGGTGGAAGGCCCAGCTGAAAGTAGATATGCTAGGGAGATTCTAACCCTGGTCCTCTGAGGGGAGCGTGGAACGCGGGAGGTAGTCGTTGGCGAGGGAAAGCAGAGCGCAGGGGATACTCGTAGGTGAGGAAAAGCGGGGGGAGTACTCATAAGCGAGGAGAGTGCCTAAAAAAATTATAATAAATTATATAAAATAAATTTTACCTTCTTCTCGTCTTCCTTCTCCTGAGCTTCCTCCTTCTCCTCCATCATCATCTCTTCTCTTCCATCGCCACTACCATCATCACTATCACCATCACCTCCTCCTTTTCCTCTTTCTTTTTCTCTTCCTCTTCCGCCTCCATGAAGATGTGAAGTTCCACCTCGTCCTGCAGACGGATAGAGGAGCTCCATCATGAATGCGACGTATTCATCTGTATCAACATTGTTGAGATATACAGGCCCAGGGTTGAGATACATGACTTTTTCTTCTTCATTCTTCTCCTTCCAATCATCGATGATAATGATTTCTTTCTCCTCCTCGCATAGGAAGACATTCTCTTCCATGTAGACATCCTCTTCGACGAGAATATCCTCCTCCCCAATTAATTTTATTTTTTGAAATGGGAGCATGTAGATTTCCATGTCTTTTTTTTCTTCATACACAAATTATCATGTGAACTGCTTAATGGCGGAATATTTTTTTGCAGTTTATAAATTTAAAAATCAATCGTAATTTATTACAATACACTGCTCTTCGTAAGTATTATACTCGCGCACGCAGACAAGACTCGGCGCAACGACACTAGTGTGGTTACTTTTTATGCGAGATCGCGAGTTGCGAGGGATTGAGAATATTAGACCTTAATAACAAACCGATCAGATTCTACATATGCATCGATACATATCAATCGATAGCAGTAAGATAGTCCACTCAAATTGTGTTATATTACTCGTGCACGCAGACAAGACTCGGCAAAGACGCATTCTTGAGATAGCATTCTTTGCCATAGCTATGTTGTTTAAGATACGTTTTACTTTTGCGCTACACAGGAAATTATGGTAAAAACATTTAAGATCATAAATAAATGTTTAGCCTATAGAACTATAGGACTCTATAGTTATAGACACTATAAAAAAATCGTAGGTAACAAGAGCTAGCACGTTAGAAAAAGAAAAAATGCGATAGAGTACAAGTACTCTTATATCTTTTTATTCCCTATCTTTTTTTCCCTTTATTTTTTATGACTTAGTTTTTCACAATACGTTGTGTTTTTTTTTCCTTATTTTTTGTTACTAGCGCGTCAGCAAGGCAAAGGATATGATGGATGAATAGTAAAATAAGTACATGTATAGTGATAAGAACGAATTTTTTTTATTCATCTTATTACACTGATTTTTCGTACGTATTAAAAAATTAAAGTTAATAATTCGCAATCAATGAGCTGTTGTCCGTTGAAGACATCGCTATCGCGTATAATGTTCTTGAACGAGATATTGGAGAAACGCATATACTTGATCGACGAGTCTAGTGTCCGATGAATATACCTAATATTCGAATAAATGAATAAAAAATGAATGAAAATATTCATTTGAATATACTTCTTTTTTATTCGTTAAGAAACGAATAAATACTTTTTCATTCCATTTGAATGAATATTTTTTGAATATAATTACGAATATTTTTTTTTATTTCGTATTCACTTTTACTCTGTATTATCTGCACATTATAGCTTGTAAGCCTGCAAGCTTGTAAGAAAAAAATAAAAATATATAAAAACAATGCCTACGATTACACCGCGCGCTTAGTCCGCTACAATGGGCGATCTTGTTTAGCCTATAAATTAAAGATATTTTTATTAAAAATAAATAATATCTCGAGAGTATTTCGGAATTTAATGTCCACAGGTCATAATGAACGACGTGCGATATAAGATGTCTTATAACATGTTACTGTAACCGGACAGAATTATATCGGAATATGTATGGCGTTCTATCAAATAGATATTTATAAATTAAAAATTTATTACTTTCTAAAATAGTTTTTAAAGTTTTCTAAGTTTCCTTTATAAAATTTGACTATTACAATAATAAAAATAAATAAAATTCATTTTTTTTTACTTATAAGTCATCAAAGTGTCGGTTATAGTTAAGAGTAACGATTGCTTATTGGATCTTTTTTCAGTTTATATTTTGTTTGAAATAATATGAATACTCGTTAAATATTCATAGGTTTTTTTAATAATTTTGTAAATAAATATTTTTTGAAAAACCCAAAATTTTGAAAGAATATATGATTACATTTTTTTTATGTGAAAATTTTGAATAAATACAATTTGGAGCTCAATTTTTTGTATTCATTAGGCACACTAGACGAACGGACTAATCGTTCGAATTTATATTGATACATTCGTCAAATTCAAACATACGGCGTAACATTCACATCGTTTCGGTCATCATCATGCATACGGACGAAGAATCAAGACGTATGAGCGTATCATTCAGCGTGCAAACTTTCTAGCCGTTAGCGCTCCAATACTTATGAAATTGTCCTTGTATTCGTTTAGAAGCATCTTGTAAATATTTCCTCGCTGCTCGTAGAGATGTTTCGAGAGACAGCGACATTTCATGTCCGCGATGACCTTCCAGGGCGATCTTCACAATTTAGCGGACCAATTTCCAAAAATGTGTAATCCGTATTCGTCAAGTAACGTTTTGCTCAGTAAGTATACCGCGCGACGCTTCATGTGTACGTATAAAGTTGAAAAAAAAAACGTTATTTATTGTATAGAAACGTTGAAATTTACTCATTATATTCCTTCTTCACATCAATGCACTGTTTTCTTTGGCGAAGTACATTTTTTTTCAACTGTTCGTACAAGCGGGTATCGCAAAACTGATCGCATCCACGTATATCATAATAAAAATTGTGGCGTATATTTCGCCAATTTCTAAAATCGAAGAAGGGGCAGGCCCTTCTTTCCAAGAATTTCGAACGTGTCGCAACACGTTTTATCGCGTTTTTCTACATATTTTCTTTGTCATGAGTTTATTTAGGTTCATGCATACATACAGACATATTGTACATATATGCATGCATACATATTGTACATACATACATACATATATATGTACATATATATTAGGTATACAACTTTGCTTCCGCCGTTTTCCTATAGCTGGCTTTAGCGGTAAGTGGTGGTCGAAATAAATAGATCATAGACGTCATACAATTGGGCATCTGTCAACATAATCCCATAGAAACATTAGTCGATTTGTGTCTGCATCATAAAGTTATTCTCGATTGAAAATGTCAGTTTACGAGTCAAATTCTCATCATTTGCGGGAGGTTTTAATTTTTTGCTTCAATATGAAGAAATCTGAGGCTGAGGCTCATCGAATGTTCTCAAATACTTATGGTGAGGCCGCTATTAGT
>NW_017259227.1:59588-62999 GCF_001594045.1 Atta colombica | reverse complement strand
CTCGGCGTAGTGTATTATGAACTGTTAAAACCGACTGAAACAATCACAGGCGATCGGTATCGAACGCAATTGATGCGTTTGAGCCGAGCATTGAAAGACAAACGGCCGCAATACAATGAGAGACATAGATAAAGTGATTTTGCAGCATGACAATGCTCGATTCCGTGTTGCGAAAGTGATCAAGACTTGGAAACGTTGAAATGGGAAGTCCTACCCCACCCCTAGTATTCTCCAGACGTTGCTCCCTCTGACTATCACTTGTTTCGATCAATGGCACACGGCCTGGCTGACCAGCACTTCCGGTCTTATGAAGAAGTAAAAAATTGGATCGATTCGTGGATAGCCTCAAAAGATGACCAGTTTTTTCGACGCGGGATTCGTACGCTATCCGAAAGATGGGAGAAAGTAATGGCCAGCGATGGACAATACTTTGAATCATAAATGTATAACCAGTTTTTTACAATAAAGCCTGGAATTTTGGAAAAAAAACGGCGGAAGCAAAGTTGTACACCTAATATCTACATACGTACATACATATATACATATTATACATACATACATACATACGTACGTACTTACATACATACACGTATTACAAAGGAAGGGAAAAAGAAATATGTAATAAATACGTAAATATATTTTTATTTAAAATAAAAATTTTTTTACAATCAGTTACAAATTTTCAAAATATTTTATAACACGCAATTCTTAACATGTTTTCCGCATCGCAGAGTATTAGTAACATCTAAATTAAAAAAGATCGATGTCTTCGTAAACTGCATCCAAAGTCTGATGTACATGCGTTTTCGCTCATCGTCCAGAAGTAATTTCCACAACCATGTTTCTTGCGTCCCTTGACGTATACGATAAATATCTTCAAATATAGCCGCTATAATCAGGTATTTCGCCTCGCTATATGGGATCCTCTCGTCTTCTTATCGCAATCCGTAATGATAAGCAATCAATCAGCAGAACTTATCGGATCTTGTTAAAAATTTCCATGACACGGGACGTAATGCGTGAAAAATGTAATGTGTGAGAACGGTCCCCTATTTGGCATCGCCATTTCCTTCATAAATTTCTTGTTAACAATGAATTCTCCCTTGCAGATCCACAAACGTCAGGTATGGTCATGATGAGCAATTTTTCGAGACTGCATTTTTCTCACTCTAGTTTTTTCTTTTTCTTTAAAGTTCTAACTATATGACGTCGCAATTTACTCATATAGATCTTGCGCACTACGTTGGTCAATAGATTATTTTGAGCCACGCGATCGTATATGATGAGACGATAGGCTGTTGTATTTGCGGGCACATTTTCCTTGCAGTCAAATTCTCTGCGTACGTCCACAATGGTACTCTTAATGGAATCGTTTTGTCGCGAGCATTCAATGACCACAAAAGGCTCTTTCTCGATGAGAAACAAAGTTTCTAAATGAGAACATGTGCGCTTCGAAGCAATTGATTCATATGGAAACGCGCGTACATATCAAACAGGACGACATGTCTCTTTTTGCCAAAATCCAGATTAAATCATCGGATAAAATGATGAATTTAGATAAAGATTTACGTTACTCAAATTACAATCGAACACGCTAACATCTCGTGACATGATATTTTTTCAACTGAACTACAGAGCAAAGATAATGTATCGCGGCTTCGGAGTTGCCGTTTTGACGGCCCATGAATGCTTGATCGTAATAGAGAATACTCGTACAGATAATGACCGCTTTCTAACGCTTTCTAACGCTTGCAGCATTGATAATTTATTAATCTTGTTTAATGCAACGTGAGGCATCCGCCATTGTACTTCAAATAATTCAATCTTAGAATCCGTCGCAGGATCACTAACCAAACAATTGTAAACATTGCACGCTCGTATCAAAATCAATTCGTGACGAGTCATGACGATTACTCGTTTGTAATCTTCGCAAAAGCCCAAGAGCACACTCAGCAAAAATTAAAGTATCCTTCCACCGTCGGATCTAGAGTTTCATTCAGCGTTCAGCACAATCAAAGTTTTGCCGTACGTTATCAACACGTAATTCTTGAGTGTGCTAGTTATGCTCACATTTCTGTTGCGATCAATCTCCATACCGTTCATATTGAATTTCATCAAACATGAACGCCACGCAATTATTTGCAACATCTGATCATCTTTTTTTTTCAATCTTCCTTTGATATAGAGAAAAATTTCGTACGTGTATAAATTCTATTACTGTATGAGTATTCTTATCTCGTCACTGTACCCGAATGTTGTATTGACGAACGGGTTGTACGTGTAAGTCTCAATTTTGACGATTCGTCAAAATTCGGCTCACCGGTAATATTTAGAATATTAATCATCTTAAAAGTTGCGCACCGCAAATCCTAAAGATTGTAAAAATTGAACGTTTGATGCGCTGAGCTTCTTCTTCTTGCTGATGCAACTGAATGAGCGAGTGTTATCGAGTGTCACCGGTCTTCTAAAGAATGCGTTATTTCTTTGCGTGCATTCTGCTCCATTCAATACGAGCATCTCATGCTCGATTTATCGCTGCCGCTGTCGCACATGCAATCTGATCTTCTTTCCGCGAAAATTGAGCAATTGTTCGTTCTGGTCGACGCGTATCGTTAGATCCGTAATGCTCCGTGCAGCTAAATGATCTGCGACGGCCTTTTCGATAGTTTATATCCCGGCAGCACGCTCGGAGAAAATTTGTGTATCGTGTGCACAATTTATTGTACGCGCCCACGTTATATTCTACGCGGATAATGTTTACGTTGATCGACACATCCGATTCATGCCATTCTTCGTGGCTGCAATATATGCATCGACGAGAATCCCAGCAACGATCAATGCTGTTGGGCTTGCCAACTTTTATTTATTCTGTAGGTGTATCTCATATCTTATCGTGTTGTATTAGGTGTACAACTTTGCTTCCGCCGTTTTTTTCCGAAATTCGAGGCTTTATTGTAAAAAACTGGTTATACATTTATGATTCAAAGTCCATCGCTGGCTACTCCTTTCTCCCATCTTTCGGGTAGCGTACGAATCCCGCGTCGAAAAAACTGGTCATCTTTTGAGGCAATCCACGAATCGATCCAATTTTTTACTTCTTCATAAGACCGGAAGTGCTGGGCAGCCAGGCCGTGTGCCTGTTGATCGAAACAAGTGATAGTCAGAGGGAGCAACGTCTGGAGAATACAGCGGGTGGGGTAGGACTTCCCATTTGAACGTTTCCAAGTATGTCTTGACCACTTGACAACATGGGTCGAGCATTGTCATGCTGCAAAATCACTTTATCGTGTCTCTCGTTGTATTGCGGCCGTTTGTCTTTCAATGCTCGGCTCAAACGCATCAAATGCGTTCGATATCGCCTGTGATTGTTTCAGTCGATTTTAACAGTTCATAATACACTACGCCGAGCTG
>NW_017259227.1:29508-59484 GCF_001594045.1 Atta colombica | reverse complement strand
CAACAAACGCCGTTCAACATCTCTCGGCTTCAATTCGTACGGCACCCAATTTCCTTGCTTCTGAATCATTCCCATGGCTTTGAGGTGTTTTGAAATGGCTTGTTGAGTCACTCCCAATGATCGTGCCAATTCTTCTTCATTTTGACACGAGTCTTGCTCAAGTAATGCCTCCAATTCTGCATCTTCGAAAACTTTTTCTCTTCCACGGCTATGTCGGTCGTCGACGTCAAAATCACCGTTCTTGAAGCGTTGAAATCACTCACGACACGTTCTTTCACTAATAGCGGCCTCACCATAAGTATTTGAGAGCATTCGATGAGCCTCAGCCGCAAATTTCTTCATATTGAAGCAAAAAATTAAAACCTCCCGCAAATGACGAGAATTTGGCTCGTAATCTGACATTTTCAATTGAGAATAACTTTATGATGCAGACACAAATCGACTAATGTTTCTATGGGGTTATGTTGATAGATGCCCAAGTTTATTGTATGACGTCTAGGATCTATTTATTTCGACCACCACTTACCGCTAAAGCTATCTATAGGAAAACGCCGGAAGCAAAGTTGTACATCTAATAGTTTGCACGGAGTGTTATCGAATATTCCTCACCCTCATCATCGTCATCATTGTTGTTATTGTTATCGCTGTGTGTCATATCACGGCATTGGACATGTCATGACGCGGACGTTTCCGTAAAATCGTATATTTCCAAAATTTATTTATATTCTCACATTTCATATAAATTCTCGGGAATTGTAATTTCTGCGTTGTCTTTGCTGAAATAAAATTTATTGTTCAATTCGTTTACGTTCAGTATCGTGTGTTTCAAAAATCGCTAGGCCAAACTCGTAATCGCCGTTACTCAGATTTATAGTGGGGAAGTAGTTCGCCGCGAGTAGGCTGCTGTTCCCACTTAGTGAGAAACAAAATGGCAGCGACATTACGGAAAAGCATTCGATTAATATTAAGATTTCATGATATCTCGTTGAGTTTTTTAAATTCATGAGCGATGACCGTTCGTAGAAAACCATAAGTACATCTGTTCGCAGAAGTTCTGATTGTATGTTTGATAGGACGTGCGATTGTACTCTATCGTCGTAATACCCTTTCCGAAATATCGCACAGTTTCTTGGGCGATCGAAGATTATCAAAATTGTAAAAGTATACGGTTGTTCCTCTTGGCGTACGCTACTCAGTGAGTATTGGATCCGTCGCATCTAGATTCACGATATCGCTTTCGTTTTGACGCGCGCCGCTCGTCAATAACGCGTTACGCATGTAAACACTTCTAAAGTACGATACGCGCATACATCTAGCGGGCACGTTCAATTGCATGTTGGTTGCCTCGAGAGCATTTTTATCGTCTCTTGACGTTTTTTTTTCTTCGCTATTACATCCTGTCCGCGTTCGTATTTGTGCGGAGCAAGATGCAGTCCGCGGCCCTGTTCCATCGCACGATCGTGATTTGTAGCTTCTCGAGCTGATGTTGCGCGGCTTTGTTATCGTTACCGCTTCCGCCATCGTGGCCGCTTCGCCAATCAAGAATCCTAGTGCGCAGTTTGGCAGAAACGATAACGTGTTCGCTATAGTCCGCTTTTTCCTTGTCTTCTTCTTCGGTTTCATACCCATGCTGATCTTGGTCTTGGCTTTCATTGCTGCCCAGACAGTAGCAGACGGCTCTTTCGCTCAGAGTCGAATTTTTCGCGCGGTGACCTAATGCTTTAACGGCGAGCATTTTTTCCGCCGCGTGTCAGTGAGATCGTTACTTCGAGAATACGCAGCAATGTGATCTCGGCACGCCGTGTCCAGCGGATTTATGTCTGTGTCACCTCTGGCTAATCACTTCATAAGCCTGGACCGCAAAACCGGGATATGTAGCTCGAAAGGAAATGTTCACTCGATTCAGTAGACCGCCGCGCGACGCCGACATTCACTATAGGTTTTTATCTTCGGTGTCAGACCATCGATGTGCGTCCGCTACCATGACCGCTATCATAATGTGGTCAATCATTGCTGATACTTCGCTAGAGATGAACATAGCTGATGTGTGCGAGCGTGAAAAAATCGAAAGAGATCAAGAAGACGAGAGAATCAATCCAAGAAACATCGCTCTCTGAAGATCGGTAGAATCGAGGAGGACATTGCGTTGGACAGACATTTTAAGTCTATTATCAAACCGTTGCAGATTTTTCACAGGCTCGGCGTGCGCGTAAAGAGAGAGTTGCGCTACAATGACATAGCATCTGTCACTAAGCGCAAGAGGAAAAAGGAGGAAGAGGAGAAGAAACAGGAAGACGAGGAAAAGAAGGATGATAAAGAACGTTCGAACCCTCCGCGATTTTGCGTAAATTCGATCGCATGATCATGTACAGTCGATAACCTCCACATCGCGTAAAGATCATATAACCAATAAAATCTTTTTGTTGAATTTGAGAACGTTTTCGAAACGAACTCGTTAACGAAGTTTCAAAATCGATTGCAAACGTCGGACCGAAAGGCGTTGCAAGTGGCTTGGGCCTTCTGTATCAAAAGTATGTTACTATCCTGCGGGAAACGCAAAGAAAAGAGAACGATAGATGACGTGTATGGCGTTTACACTAAATGGACTGATGTCTTCCAATAAACCTTTCGATATGGATGAGACAGATAACATAATTATTGATGATGTATACGCTGATACATGTGATCTTTACATTTATTTTCAAGAGAATTCCCGACACCCTCCACTACATAGAAGACGATATGAGCATACTGCTGGCGACGAATGCACACAAACACAAGCACCATTCGCAGGATTGAGCAACAGAGTACACAGATACAAGTACAAACACGTAATCGCGCTGTTGATGTCGATCACGCCCAACAAATAGAAGAAATTTGAAAAGGGATTACCTCACGCTGAACGATTGCATACACAGGACGATCCCAACGAGCTAGTGGATCGTCTATGATTGTTCGACGCTTCGCACCAAGCGGGCAACAACGCTTATGATAACGAGATGCTGTCGATCATCGAAGCAAATCTCATTATAAATTAAATTGAAATGTGTCAGTCGAGTTGTGTCATTGAGAAAAAATTGTGTTTTGTTTCCTATATTATGCGTATCACGTGCCGAATCATGAAAAGAAATCCGAAAGGAGACAAAAAATTAGCTCCGAGAGACTCGGCTTGTCGAGGAATTGCACACTCTGGTGAGAAGAAATTTTCCGCGAAGGTGCGTCATAGTCCGAGGATATGATGGTCTGTGATAGGCTGACATCATCGAGATGTATCCATACTCGCGTTTCAGAGGCTATCACTACATATTCATCGTCATCATTGAATAGAGCAAGTATGCGTGGGCCATATCACTCAAGAGTAAAGGTGGAAGCGAGACGGCTGAAGCTATCGCTGAAATAATTCGAAAGAGCAAGAGATATCCAAAAAATCTATAGACTGATAGGGAAAAAAATTTTACAACGTTGACGGCTCTTTCGAAAAAAACACAGTATCAATCATTATACAATGTATTCCATAGGGCATCGGTTGTCGAGCGATTCAATTGCATATTAAAAAATGATATGTGGAAGATATTTACATTTAACGGAAACTATAAGTGGATCAATGCGCTGTCGCAGCTTGTTGGATTATAACACGCGCAAATAAGTTGAACGATCGATATGCGACGTTATCCGCGATCGCTGAAAAACCTTTGGCCACAGTATACAGTAACATAAAGATCGCGGGTCCGGCAAAATTCAAAATAGGTGATTCCGTATATGTGAGCAAATATAAAACCATCTTCGAGAAGGGTTATATACCAAATTGGAGATGTTTAAATTCGCTAAAGTTCAATGTACTGATCTCGTAACTTATCTACTGGATGATTATCGGGAAAAATCTATCTCTGGAGCGTTCTATGAACATGAATTACATCGCACGGCTTATCCGAATGTATATCTTGTGGACAAATTTATTATTAGTATATTGCGCAGGAGACGAAACGAGATTTACGTGAAATAGTTGGGATTCGATGCACAATTCTTGAATACACAAGGATAATATAATTTAATTCATATAAATTGTATTTTCATAAAAATGTATTTATTTTATATATAAAAAGTATATGAAATACATAAGATGTATAAAATATTTATTATTTATATATCCATCTTTTCAATTTAATATATAAAAAAAATCTTACTATAAATGTAATACTATATATAATAATTATTTAGGGTTATATATTTCGATAATACAATTATATTACACGATCTTTTTTACAAAGCTATTCGATAATGTCCCTATGGTAATGTTTTGGTCGAACTCGATATGATATATCGTTTGTCGTTGTACGGACTCAGAGCGATTTTTGTCTCAGATGTCGTATATACTTGATGTAATTTTTTCTTATGCATGATTGTTGACGCATTATTTTAATTTCCTCGTTTAAATATGGGATGTAATCATCGAACATTATAGTTCATGCTACGATGTTACTTCTACTTTTCGCCTTTTTACCCTCAACGCATACATTTTTGCTCTGAGTTTGACGAATTCAGTCAATATTGCGCCATTATTTTCATCCTTCATTAGCCTGGCATTTTTTTCGCAAGTGGTATACCATATCGATAGAATAATCTCATTTCGAACTTAATGATATTACGTTTCATTTGTTCATCATACTCGATGCGATATATTCGAGGCTATCAGTATCTGTGTACATAATTTCATTTTTTGCGATATAGCGATAATATATATATATTCGTGGTGAAATTCATACAAACAGACCTTCGATATATCGATTATACACATTTCTATGTATTGGTTTGTTGAACTTCAACTCTAATTTACGAATTTCAATCATCATTGCTATCAGATTTTCAGAAAATACATTTCTGCTGTGAAAATTCAGCTTTGCGATTATCTCTGCGCTATATCGTCCATCCCATTATGTTAATAATTTTACATCGATGTGATTGCGCACATTCTCCATAGTTTGCCGAATATTGCATTATTCATTGACTTAAATAAATTTTTCTCATTTTTCGCAAGCGTTCTAAATTTTGTATTAAGTTCTATGTAATCATGAAGCTATGGTGATTGTGCGAATTGCAATACGCGATGAATCTTTGTTACATGAAGACTGACGCATATACTGCTACAAGTTGCGATAATATATAACGTAACATTTTTTGTCATACATAGTCGTTAAAAGTTTATCCTGCTGCTTGTCAAGTGGTTTATCACGCGTTGAACAGAATGGCAGGTCAACGTGCTCATCGTACAAACGCTTCACATATTCTAAGTCGATCTCAAGAACGTAATCTGCGAACGAATCTTGAGCAATCGCGCTAATGTCAAAATCGTCATTTTCGACTCATCAAAATTTGGCGTATGATTGACACATCGCCCATCCGTATAAATTATTAACATCGAAGTATTAGGTACAACTTTGCTTCCGCCGTTTTCCTATAGATGGCTTTAGCGGTAAGTGGTGGTAAATAAATAGATCATAGACGTCATACAATAAACTTGGGCATCTGTCAACATAACCCCATAGAAACATTAGTCGATTTGTGTCTGCATCATAAAGTTATTCTCGATTGAAAATGTCAGTTTACGAATTCTCGTCATTTGCGAGAGGTTTTAATTTTTTGCTTCAATATGAAGAAATCTGCGGCTGAGGCTCATCGAATGCTCTCAAATACTTATGGTGAGACCGCTATTAATGAAAGAACGTGTCGTGAGTGGTTTCAACGCTTCAAAAATGTGATTTTGACATCGAACACCGGCATAGCCGGTGGAAGAGAGAAGGTTTTCGAAAATGCAGAATTGGAGGCATTATTTGAGCAAGACTCGTGTCAAAATCAAGAAGAATTGGCACGATCATTGGGAATGACTCAACAAGCCATTTCAAAACGCCTCAAAGCCATGGGAATGATTCAGAAGCAAGGAAATTGGATGCCGTACGAATTGAAGCCGAGAGATGTTGAACGGCGTTTGTTTGTTTGTGAACTGCTGCTTGAAAGGCAAAGACGGAAGAGATTTCTGCATCGCATTATGACTGGGGACGAAAAATGGGTTCATTACGATAATCCCAAGCGCAGAAAATCATGGGGAGTTCCCGGCCATGCTTCCACGTCGACGGCCAAACCGAATATTCACGGCTCCAAGGTCATGCTCTGTATTTGGTGGGACCAGCTCGGCGTAGTGTATTATGAACTGTTAAAACCGACTGAAACAATCACAGGCGATCGGTATCGAACGCAATTGATGCGTTTGAGCCGAGCATTGAAAGACAAACGGCCGCAATACAACGAGAGACACGATAAAGTGATTTTGCAGCATGACAATGCTCGACCCCATGTTGCGAAAGTGGTCAAGACATACTTGGAAACGTTGAAATGGGAAGTCCTACCCCACCCGCCGTATTCTCCAGACGTTGCTCCCTCTGACTATCACTTGTTTCGATCAATGGCACACGGCCTGGCTGACCAGCACTTCCGGTCTTATGAAGAAGTAAAAAATTGGATCGATTCGTGGATAGCCTCAAAAGATAACAGTTTTTTCGACGCGGGATTCATACGCTACCCGAAAGATGGGAGAAAGTAGTGGCCAGCGATGGACAATACTTTGAATCATAAATGTATAACCAGTTTTTTACAATAAAGCCTCGAATTTCGGAAAAAAAACGGCGAAAGCAGAGTTGTACACCTCATACATCAAGTACATAGAAGGTTGTGACGGGTCATACGATTGCATATTTGTTATTGGCTCACGCATATTTTCTGGAACATTGATTAAGACCGCCGCGTGTACCACGCTCGATAAACATATCGATGTCAATGAGCAATTCGAAATTTATGCGTGTATGTTTCAGTATAGCATTCCATGTAAAATCTGGTAAAGTATAATAATACGCAGGGTTGAGACCGTAACTTTCAATACATTTATCGCGAAAATTTTCAAATATGTCGGCTAATAGCAAGACGTCCATTTTGAAAATATAGATCGCTGTATTTACCCAAGGTTTGAACAGAGAACTGTTGCTATACGTTCACGACGTGTCTGTAATCGCTTTCGGATACAATATCATTGGTTAAGGAACTGTAGAATAATTCGCGCGGTGGTAAATGCATATTCTGCAACTTATCAGCGCAATCAATGTATTCGTATGGAAAAATTTCTTTTCGTGTCAGTGACTCAAAGTCTTCTTCGGACAAATTTTGAAATTCGCATTGTAAAATTCGAAGTTCATTTTTATTGAGGAAGGATGCTAATTTATCGAGACTGGTACTTACAAAAGTCGATGAATCATAATTTTATGTTATTTCGCGAATCTGATCTTTCAGCAGTATCTTTAACATTTTTTTGTAAATGATATATATTTTTTCTTTGTTATTGGTAATAATTCTATATTGCCTTCATGTGCTGTTTTCTTTGATAATAAAATCTGTAAATCAGTCTGATAAATTGTAGAAAACTATTATATAATAAAATATGAGTTTTTATAATTTAAATTGCAATTTGCGCGGGACCTCTGTAACGACCGGTTAAATAGCAATGATTACTTACTCAATTATCATTTAGCGCGAAAGACTTTTCGCACACGTGACAATGCGCTGCGCAATAGTCTTCCACTGTTCGCTCGACAAAGTTTCCATGGAGACATTAGCTGCTAAAATTTTTTTTACGCGATGTGCTAAACTTCTCAGTTTTTCGACGAACTCTGAAACGCAATCCGGATCGTGACAAAATCGATATTTAGCGTTGTAGTGAACAGCGAACGTAGTATCCTATGCTAAATACTTGATGATGATGTTGATACGTGCGCATAGATCCTTTTTGATCGCTATCAGTTCTCGAGCATGCATTCTAGATCAGCGTAAACGATAAATGGAACTCGTTCCTTTCTATAATTATTAAAACTCGACTATTTGTCGTCGTCGCTCGATAGTTAGATAGCGCAGTCGTTCATCCGTTAGCAATTTAACATGTGTGACTGCAATCTCTCATTGGAATGACAATAACAATTGCGAATAAAAATAAATAATTAATTAATAAATTAATTTTTTTTTAAAGAAGAATTCGCTTTTATTAATCATATATCGATCGCAAATATATTTTTGACCGTGACCGTTTACTCAATTGCGAGCTCATGAGTTGAGCTCTTGATCTATACGAAATGATTCACATTGTTATCTCGTGGATCTTGTAAATATAGTAAATTGATATGTTTCTCTCTTTTCTGTCGTCAACGAGTCGTATCGGGAAAACGTTTAGCATTTTCAGTCTCTCGATACATTAATGGACACGTCGTTGAGACGTTCGTTACATCTTTTAACGTTATAGAAATTTCTATATTTTGAAAATTCAGCACCATTGTATAGTGTGGGTAAAAAGATTCACGATCCGTGTTTCTTTCAGTTGAGTACAAAGAGGCGACCAAGCTAAGCATTGTCCATCGATCGCACGTTAATCATTGTTCTCTTTGTCATTATCTCTCGCACTTCGAAGCGACATTCCATGCGTATTAGATTACACTTATTGATGTTTATTGTAAGATTCAGGATTCGCGACAACGTCCATCCATTGTTACGTTCTTGAAACTCCTCGAGAGATGCCAATGTGGATTCGATGACGTGCCGCTCGTATCACTCATGCAAGTTCGATGTTTGAAAGTTCATAGTTTTTAGTATTAATATTTTTATTGGCACGTTTATCACCCATCGCAAATTCGCCATTAAATATGTTTACTTTTATGTAGTTTTATGTTGAGTCTTTCTATTGTGTTTTGCACTCGCTCGAGTACTACACTGCTGATGTCTTCTAAAAATCGTCGTTGTTCGATATAGTCCGCGTTAATTACCACATCAGTTAAAATTCGATTTTCAAACGCTGCATCTCTCGCCAAATAAAAGATCTTTACCACGTTATTGTCACTGTTATTGCTAGTGCTCGCGTAATCATCACCAAAATGTAGAAATCTTTCTAATTGAATCTTTATATCCTCGAATGCAGTTGTAATGATTAGAGATTGTCTGTATCCAGTGGAGAGCCGTGGACGCTTGACATGATTACATCTTTCAAGCCGTTTAATAAATTCATTGCTCTTCTATCCACGCAAAACATTCCTTCAAGGTAGCAATTTGATGGGATCGTTTCAGATCGCGCTTTACTTGATTGAAATCTTGATTCATGTTTACAACAATTTATTAACAGTAAAACGAATTCACTCTCATAGATTTCAACGTACTACAATCTGGCACATTTCTAGACTGAATTTATTTTCGTCTGTAACTCCCTCTTTTCAGAGTAGAGCATTATGTGCTCATTTTCAAAAAACGCTTCACCCTCATAAAAATTTATGAAAATACAATTCCATCGAATTTCACTTACATTTATACTTCTACTTGAAACATGTTCGATTGTCATGTCCCCTCTCAAAAAAAGGATAAACGATCGAGGTTGTTTTATCAAGGAAGGGAGACATTGCAATATCATCGATTTCGATAGCAGCCAGATGTTGGCACTCAATTGGTTAATTATGAAACTTAGTCGTACTTATTTAAAATAATTAAGTGTTGTTTCTAGAAAAATTATATTACGCCATCTTAGCTGAAAAACGAATTGGAGCATATACCGGTAAATAGACTTTTCGTTTTACAATCATTTGTTTTTATATTGTTTTTTGTTCATAGAAATATTCTCTCTTTTGTGATGTTTTTTGTTATCTTGTACGTGACTGCAGTCTCCAAAATCTATGATGTCTTATTGACATACTCCATGACGTCATACTCCCACCTCGGAAGAATCCCCCGCGCGTCACATTCCTCTTGGAGTTTCCGAGTTAGAACATCCACAGCATTATTACCGATGACATCATCTCCTTCTCTTGATGTTTTACTTAATAAAAATTATTCTACGCGCGCAAAAGAAAAAGCAAAGAAGACCTAAATTTTTAAATATTTTTCTGTTAAAATTAAAAAAAAAAATGAAAGGCAGAGGGCAGAGATAAAACAAGAACAGAAATGTATTTCGACTAATGAGTTACAAAAAATATTGAAGAAAGGATTCTGTCCAAATTAACAAAAAATTCTTTTTAAATTATTTAGTAAGAAAAAAAAGAGATAAACTGTCAGAGAAGACTAGGAGTAACAGATAAACAAGAACAAACTGGCACGTATAAATTCGAATTTTGATCCTGTTTGTTGCGCATTACAAAAATTATTGGAAAATGGAATATGCCTTGATAAAAGAGTAAATTTTTTGTAGATTACACAATAAGGGAAAAGGATAATTTAACTTAAAAATGGGTTTAGCAAATAAGAAATAGTCGACATTATAAGCAAGAATATTTACAAAAAAAGTATGAAGAATCTTAGTTACTAACTAAACAAATTTAGGAAGAGCAGGTAAGGAAACGCCTTTTTGAATTTATTTTCGAGTGAATAAATAGTGCGTAGGTTGGAAATTTAACTCTAGTTTTACTTCTACCTCTCGTCGTGTCAAGCTATTTTGAATTTCCGAAAGCATATTTTCTATAAGTTTTGTTAGAAGTGCAGAAAATGACGCTTCGTGATTTACTCTCAAAATTTTTTATAATCGCTTGCAATCCCAATTAAAAAGTGATTATTTATTGAAATTATCAAACAATAGTGAAAACAATTATAAAGTTTTTGAAAAATTTACGCGAGAGTACGCTATTATATATTATGCATAAACTGAGACACTGAAGTGATGACGCGAGTAATCTCGCGTCATATAGAAGTGCACGAAAGTTTTAATCATGAGGAGGATGACTCCGTGGACATATTAACGATTTTCATCGGAGGATCATCAGTAATACAAGAGTAGGAGCAGGTAAGCTCTGTCAATAAAATTATGCATTCAAAAGATTTTTTATTATTATTAATTAAATTATAATATTTATTTTGCAGCGTCAAATCGTCAACTGATGCGCGTTAATGTTGTGCAATACGTGATACCTCTTGTGGTGACGACGCCGGAGAAGATGAGATAGTTGCTGCACGTAAGAAAAATGCACGTTGGAAAAATAAAAATATTGATCAAATGTTGGAAATTTCTTTCATTAAAATATTTTTTATTTTTTTCTAGGAAGAGCGCGAATCGAACCTCCGAATAATACGCTTTCATCGCTATTCAATGTCCCCCTCATCGAAACAGGTAAGACGATTTTAAAAAATATTCTATTGTAAAATACAATTCATATAATATTACTATAAAAAAAATAAATACATTTCTGTTTTAGATGATGTTGATGACAAGGATAATAATATTGGAGATTCGATCGAGGAACTCAACAATTGCCATTATTTCTATGTTACGTAAGTTTAAAAAAAAAAGTTAGCGAATCATAGGGTTAGTTTTGAAAAAAATAATAAAAGTTACTTTCTAGTACACGAAAATGAAGAAGAAGAAGAAGAAAAAGAAGAAATCGAAAAAAATTGAATATTATCAAGGACAACGAAGACATCGGTGATATCGAAGATGAAGTAAATGAAGATATTGTCGATGATGCTACCGAGAAAATTGATGATATAGTCAACGAAATTGCGGAGACTCGGGACATCACAGAAGAGGAGGAAGACAATTACGAAGGTAATAATATTTTACTGTTTACTTTTAACTCGTTATTTCGAGAAATTTTTCTTAAGCATACATTTTTTTTTATTAAAAGTTTCTTATTCACCGATTTTACCACTGTAAATTTTGCTGAAATATTAGCGATGCCTCGAACGAAAAAATCCTGGCTCATGATCATATGAAGCAGCCAAAAGTTAGTTATCTTACTTTGCTGTTACATTATGACATGGAGGAGGGGAATAAGCATTAGACATAATGTAGCAAAGTCAACGAAATTTAAATAAAGATTTTGTTTAACTTTTCAGTACAAATTGATAGTAATGCTGTCCAATCCCCCAGATGCCTCCCTTCACAAAACGTAAGGGAAGATCAGTTGACGTCGCCCACGCTGTCCTATTAGTCGACACCATCGCCGTCGCCACCGCCGACGCAGTCACTGATACCGCCACCGTCACCGCTCTCGCTGCCAACGTCATCTCGGCAAGCTCAACAGGAGCAGGAACAACGACGGGTGCACGAAGTCGGAAATAATTTTAATTATATAGTTTTATGGGCGGAAAACTCACTTCATTTCGCGATTCTAGGAAGAGAAAGCGACATTCGCGATAAACCAATTTTAAGGCCGTCGCCTGAAGGTAGCGATATCGCTCATTGGTTAGAAAACGCGTTTCATAAAATCCGAACAGATACACTACATTCATGAATCAAGCAATTACATCGGATTATCGTTCGAGTCAGCTGATCTAGTGCGTGGTTTGGCGGAATCGTTTCGTCCAGCATATAATAATGCGATTTAACTCATGAGGATATATGGGGACTCATGAAACCGCTGGCGCAAAGTGCTGGAGGAATCGATATCGCGGAAAATTTTATCATACGCGTTTTCATTACCTGCCGGTCGCAGGTGTCAATCCAATTGATTAACGCGCGAAGATGTAACCAAACGCTCGAATTTACATTGTCTATTCTGACAATTTATGTTTCCCTCATTTACTTGCACGTGAACAGTTGCGGATGGGAGAATTACATGAAAGATAGGAATCCATGAGCAACGTTCTTCTTTACAACGAGAATTGATCAAAGAATTAACGATTTCTGCGGGTCATTCATGATTCTCGAGGAGGGATACGGAATTCGTGAAATCGAGCAATTTCAACGGTTTCTTGCCGCGATAGTTGTTTACAATTTCAATACTTTTGGTCGCGGCGAGAATTCATTGACAGCTGCGTGTCTCTTCTTACTAGGTCATGAACCTTTATTCCAATTAAACATAATGTTTTACAAGCGTTCGCATCATTATCAACCGGTTTTCAAGGGAGATATTGCATGATGTGCAACACCGGGTATTGGAATAGTAAAGAACACCGTTGCGCGAAAAAATGTCCACGATGTTATGCATGTCTATCATGCGAGGATTCCGGCGCCGAGTTGGTGCGATTCGTGTAATCGTATGTTCTTCGGAAATTCTTGTTTCGAGCGTCATCGAATGATAAGATCTCCCGAAAATCGCAAGTGTTTGCAAATCCGTTAGAATTTACAACGACTGTAGACACTTCGTGAAATCAAATCTGTCATGACGTATTTATTATCTTTTGTAAAATTTGCCGCTCGTTGCAAACTTCGAATCATTCTTGTTACATACAGCCTCTTCGTCGGAAAGTCATAGTCGTGACGGGAAGACTCTGAAGACGGGAAGGGACGAATGTTGGGACAATACAAGAAGAAAACTAAATAAACGACGAGAATGACGTCGAAAGTGCAAATGATGCATGAAGTAAAAAAGATAAAAAAGATCGCATTCGTGTTCTACGACTTCAAAATCCGACATGCAAGAGACGCTCAAAGGAACGGAGAATGTAAAGATGTATATACCGACTCTTTGCGTCGCGCAACAAATTTATGAAACGTGCGCGGAAATATAAGAAACGTCGATGCGTTGTCGTTGTTAGTACGATGTGCGAGAATTTGTTTTTTGCCATGATTTGGTAAAAGAATTGTAGATTTTACAACGTGAATGTCAAAATATTTTAACAAAATAATTTGTAACGCAAAAACGTTTGACGTTCAATTCATCTTGAAATACATCGTAGAATCCGGTATCTGGTATAACTCAAGTCTCTGTCACAAGTGATTTTGAACGGGATGAAAATTCGTGATATCGATAATATGAAATTTATTGATAGCTCGAATTATATGTCGATGCGATTATCTGATTTACCTAAGATTTTCGTGCTGCAGAATTGGATAAGGATATCTTATCTTACTTATTTAAGAGTATTAATTATCATATATCGGATCAATACTTAGCGCATAATATTATTCGCCAAATGAAATCCGAGGAATGCGAGCATTTTATAAAATAGTACGAAATAACACAATCCGGTTTCATTTTTGAATGCGAAATAGTTAAATATTGTCGTATAACTACGTAGATCCTTCGACGGGTGTGCTTTCAGGAAAATTTTTCTTGAACGCGGAAGCGTGTGTAGAATGTTCGTTCGTGGAATGGTATGATTATCGTTTCTACGTGTATGAAAATTTTCCGTAGAAACTTTTTACGCAGGGAAAAAATAGGAGTCATTTAAGCGGGAGGATACAGAGAAAAAGATAATCACTCGCACAAAGCCGTGCCGTGGTTAGTGTGGATGGAGCGTGAATTCAATCAGCGGATAAACCGGGGCGAGGGTGCGAGTTTCGGATTAATGGCATCCTGTTGGTGGATATTACGAAATTGAATTGGAGAACGAGACACGATATTACGTGCAGTTTCACGGCTGCTTTTGGCATGGTTGTCACATGCTTCCGAATAAATCGCGAGAGAAAACTTAATTCTTTCACCGATCATAGCGATACAATCGACACGCGCTACGAGCGAACTCTCGTAGCGACATGGCGTCTTCGACGACGGGGATACCAGGTGATGGAAGAAATGGAAGTGCGATTTCGATCGAAAAATGGGCAAGAATAATGTGCGACTTTTTTGAAAATGATAATAAGGAACACACCTCTTGATCCGCGCGATGCAATATTTTGACCAAACGGAGAATGTAGCAACAATGCAATGTTACAGGAACGGAGAAAATACGCCACGTAGACGTATGCTCTTTGTATCCTTATGTACTGAAAACGGGTGCTTTTCCGATCGGTCCAAAGATCTATGTCAGAGAAGAATGTTCCGAGTTAATCGGCGCAGCTTCGAATTTCGATTTCAATTCGATCGAAGAGCTCATTCGTTATAAAATACTCCCCTTGTGCGATCTCTTTTACTCGGTACTCTCGTATCGCGTACGTGACAAATTGTTGTTTGCGCTGTCGGAATTGCTGCGAAATGTTCTCGTAAGCTGAGTGTACACTCAGTCTCGCCGAGCGTGAATTCGACAGTACCTGAGTATCCTGCGAATTATGCAAAGTCGTCGAGAAAGATTATCGCGTATCAGAAGTAAGCAAAATTTGGCAATACAAGATCACGCTATGTGATCCCGATATGCGATAGGATGAATTGTTTATGGATATATATCAATAACTTTTTGCAATTGAAGCTAAGGAGCGATATCTTTGAGAATATGAGGAAACCGAGAATACCGTTCTCGAAAATTAATCGCTCAAAATTCAGATTAATATTTGGTTGCAAGTTCTATTTAAATTCCTTTTGGGGAAAATTCGGTTAACGATCCAACTTGCCTAATACTGAGATCGTAAAAAATTACCAACAATTGGTAGCTTTGCTTACGAGCCCGAAACACGAAAAAACTGATATATTATCCGTCAATAACGAGATAATACTATATATATTTCGTGGAGATTGCGAGAAGAAGCGCTTTTTCGCAGACCAACATCGTGATTGCAGCATTCACGACGGCGCTAGCGCGATTGAAATTATATGAATATTTAGAATTATTGGATAGAGTATTATATTATGATAGATTCCTGTGTGTGTATATATATATATATATATATATATATACCAGAGAACCTTACGATCCCGAAATCGCGGCTGTAACATTCTAGCGTGACAGAATTGAGTGATTTCGTTGTAGTCGTCTTATAGCAAGCAAAGATCGTAAGAAAGTAATCCGTACACATGGATCAAGTAAGTAAAGTTAACGCTAAGAACACGAGAGTGTACACTTCCTTTCGGGCTGAGCAGTCGAAGGACATAACTTCGGACATAATCTTGTTGTAAATCAGTTTCGCGTTGCTACAAGATAAAACGAGTGAGCTTAATGAGCTAAATCAGAAGCTGCAGACTTTGATGATTGAAGCTTGAGAACCTGAAGAAGCCATCGAAAGAGAGACACAGCATGCAGATGAGTATGCTAATAATACTATCAGACTAGAAATACTATCAGGCAAAGATCGAGCTAACTGTCTATTAGAGCGGAAGAATGAACTCGAAGCGCCGACATTGGCCCCGCTGCAACGGACTATCACGACAACATAGGAAAGTAAACGCATATTAAAATTGCCGAATCGAATTAAGAAAGTTTAGTGGTGATATCAAAGATTGGCTTCCATTTTGAAGTACTTTTAGAAAATTCATAAAGACGTAGTGTCGAGGGAAGATAAATTCTAGTGCAGTTTATGGTAAAAGACTCGCGTGCGTTTGAAATAGTGAATAGTTTTCTACTAACGGCCAGTAATTATGAAAAAGCCATACATAACCTTGAATCTCGTTTCGGTAAAAAAAATGTATTGATTGAGTGCGCGAATTTTTAAAATTAGTCTTAATCTAAGTAAGAAAAAAAATGTGTCTCTCACACTCACTTATGATAAATTAGAGACGCATACGAGCACTTGAGACTTTAGGTGTGACGACAAAAACGTGCACAGCAATGTTGTTTTTTTTTTAGTAGAGTCTTCACTGCCTGAAGAGACGTACATGATAACGAATAAGGTTAACTCCTTATTCCGATGCGTCTGTTGTAAATGTTACTGTAAAAGATCGTTCCACGAGTTTAATGACTTTTAGAAAGAGAGGTCGAGAGTGAGGAATGTGTTCAAATGGCAAAGACATGCTTCGAGAGCAATGATTTCTAGATGACAAAGAACAAAAATAAAAGGAAATTGAAAGATAAACATGATCCAGAGATAGCGACAGCGTCTGGTTTACTATCAATGAAAGAAGCAAAGCCGCAGCAGTGTATGTTTTGTGAAGCCAGTCATGACTTGAGTTATGAAACAGCCAGGAGTATGGGGAAGAGAATTCAAGCTGTAAAAGAAAAGCAGGACTATTTTAACTGTCTGAAAATAGGATACCGCTACAAAAGATGCAAAATAAAGTAAAATATCCTTGGTGCGACAAAAAAACATTCTGTTGATGTGTAAAAACTTGTCAAGCAAAGATGAATCAAAACAAGCGAATGAAAAGAAGCCTAATAAAGAAGCTTAATGAGTTTTTCATGAGGGTAACAGTTGTCTCGCGAATGTCTTTTCGAGTGTAAAAATGATCTTGCCTATACTAAAAATCAAAATGCAAGGTCCAAAAGGTTGGTGAATATTTGCACCATAGATACTAGCTCACATAGATCTTATATTTTGGAAAAGATAGCCATAAAGCTTAGATGCGAGACTGAGAGCGAATAAATGATGGTGCACTCATTGTTTGGAGGAACTAAAACTACAGCCACGGAGACACAAAACTTGTCGGGTTTACATTGGCAACTTAGATGGAACATATAAATGTGACTTCGTAACTTTGCAACAGATATTATTTGCCAAAACATCCCTTGTGAAATCGATGGTCTATGGATAGATATACTTGAGAAAAAAGATATATGTTTGAGCGACACTGATGATGTCAAGAATCCGTTTTCTTGTTGATTTAAGCTGTTGCAAGATATTCACTGGTTCTGCAGATAAATCAAGAATAATGGTTTCAAAAATTAAGTTTGGATGGATAATTTTAGGTAGAGACATACACGATAATAGCATCGTTATTTACATTATTCCGTTAATGATTATATCAATGTTTACTCAAGAAGCTAACATATTATTTTATTTATACAATACTTATAAATATAATTATAAATTATAAACATAATATGTACATTTTACAAACCACTTAATAATAAAATTTGTTGCAGTCACGATTTTGGGATTGTAAGGTTCTCAATAATATAAGACTAATACTTCTTTGTATTATTATTTATTACTTATTTGTATGGTATACACGAACGCTACTTTATATAATACAAAAGGAACATATGTCTCGAATTCATGGTAACAATGGTAGTAAAAAAGTTAGAGTTATAATGGCAGGAACAGCAAAGCCCCGTCCAATCTTGTTTTCTTTTCGTCCGCACGCGGCCATTCTGGCACCTTCTTCCAACTCGCTGCTCGGTTGGTAACACGCTCTTATCCTCCACGGTATTGAGAGCGCATTTCCAACATCTCTCCCACCTTGAGTTGTGACTTCTTGGTAAGAGCAAATTAACTTATCTTAAAAAAAATAAAAATAATAAAAATAAAATGACATTTTAATATCTGAACTGCTCTAGTTTCTTGATAGTAGACCACTTCCGGCCTTCAAGCTCGTTTCTTCCAACAGTTTCGATTTCTCTTTTGAGATAGCTACGGATTCCTCAGAGATCTGGTATCTGCAAGTCCTTTAATAGTCTCTGACATCGTAGACGTAGTAGACCTGATAAAATTGTCAACTTCAGGAGTGTCCAACTTCCAAGGAAATTATTCTTTGGATGGGTCGAATCAGTTCGCTTTTATTCGTTCTCAGTTTTACCCGCACGTAATCATTTCTTCCGGGGTAAACTTCTCTAATGATGGCGAGCGGCCAGTCGTTTTTGCAAATTGTCTTCAATAAGTACAATGTCTCCGACATTGACAGCTACAGGCGTATAACTATTGCTGGGTTTAGTTTAGATAATTGACTCAAGTACTGTATATGGAAATGTTTTCTAAATTTTTCTTTCAATCTTTGCCGGTATTCTTTTTGCAAAGTGGGACTGGTAAACTTGATCCAAGTCTAGAACGCCTTTTTTTCGAATGTCATTGATGAACATCGCTGGAGCCGTGATCTCAATATTTTTCTCTGTTAAGTTCCTCTATTAGTAAGAGATTTTGAATTCATAGTAGCTTCGCAGTCGCATAGAACAGTGTTCATTTTTTCATAGCTCAATGAAATTATTTTTAATGAAATTCTTTTTAATGAAATTCTTTAGTAAATCTTTAAGGAAATGCGTAAGTCGCTTCCATCCTTTCCACCAGGCAGCTGAAGGTTGATTAAAATGCCGTATTATTTCATTGAGGGCACAATATAGGAAAATTATTCGCCAATTAAGGCGAATCTTCAGTAGGTCTTCTCCAGTAGGTTTTTAGCTCCTACAAAATTTTTCCCATTATCGCTATACACTACAGCAGGTTTTCCTCGACGTGCAATGAATGTTCTGAAGGCCTCCAGGAATTTTTCTGTTGATAATAACTCCAAGTGGATTGCACGATAGACTGCACAAATAAACAAATAGACATAAGCCTTTGTCCTCTGCTCAAAAAAAGTGATCCAGCGTAATCGATACTTATCACTTCAAAATGCTGCTCTCTCACTCTGTTTTCAGGTAATGTAACATTCTAGGCAGTGCTTTCATCGTTTTCGACGACAAACGTGCATTTCCTTATAACTGAGCGTACAGTTTGACAATATTGCAAGATCCAAAATGTCTCGCACAAGTTATACATCACAATGTTAATATCAGCATAATTAAGTTTCAGATGAATGTGAAAAATAATTTTCAATGTTCAATAAATGAACTGAATCCAACACTATGAGATATCTGCAAGAAAAGATATTATGACATTTGGAAATCATTGTCTTTGTGCGTATTGATCCATTCTCCTCGAAAACATTTAAACTTCGTAATCGTAAATCGTTACTTCCTAGAAACGATTCTTTCTGTGCTATAGAGTCTATAGAGAAGCAATTCTGCTTTAATAATTTCTTTGGCACTTAATTCTTGAATTTTGTTTAAGTGAATTATTCGATAGTTATTCACAAATTTTAATTATCCATGCGACGGCACACAAAATTTTAGAATATCAGGTGTATAAACTTAAATCCGCTGTTTTTTATTCAGAAAAACACATTTTTTTTTCCTAGGAAACAAAAACA
This sequence comes from Atta colombica, assembly GCF_001594045.1. Classification (NCBI taxonomy): domain Eukaryota; kingdom Metazoa; phylum Arthropoda; class Insecta; order Hymenoptera; family Formicidae; genus Atta; species Atta colombica. The sequence continues at coordinate 39,775 of NW_017259227.1, read as the reverse complement.
AATTTATTCAAAGTACTTGCCCTCGTTAACTACACATTTTTCCCATCTTTCGGGCAATTTGTGTATACCACGCCAAAAAAATTCCTCATCTTTCGAGGCAAACCACTCATCAAGTCGCCATTTTCGGACATCTTCGTAAGAATCGAAGTACCGCTCAGCGAGCGCGTGGCCCATCGACGAAAACAGATGATAGCCAGAAGGTGCCAGGTCTGGTGAGTACGCGGAATGGGATAGCACTTCCCAGTTGAGTGTCTCCAAGTAGTTTTGGATCATTGTTGACGTGTGCGATGGTGCGTTGTCGTGGAGGAAAATCAGCTTGTCATGTCTTTTTCGGTAATGCAGTCTTTTTTCACGCAGAGCACGATGCAATTTGATCAGTTGTTGGTGGTAGCGATGAGCATTAACAGTTTCACCAGGTTTTAACAGCTCGTAGTAAGTGACACCTTCCTGATTCCATCAAACGCACAGCATCGTCTTTCGTCCGAAGCGATTTGGTCTTGAGGAAGATGTTGATGATTGGGCGGGATCAACCCAAGATTTCTTGCATTTAGGATTCTGAAAATAGATCCTCTTTTCATCGCTTGTCACAATCCGATGCAGGAACGACTTTCTTTTTTGTCTGGCAAGCAGAATTTGGCATGTGTTTTGGCGTCGCTCCATCTACCTATCGTTCAGTTCATGCGGCATCCATTTTCCGATCTTTTGAACCTTCCCCATGGCATGTAGCCACATGGAAATGGCTGCTTGAGAAACACCCAATTGCTCCGCAAGCATTTTTTGCGATTGGATATTATCCTCGTCCAAAAGAACCTGCAATTGACAGTCCTCAACTTTCCTGGGCCTTCTTGTCACTCAAAATTGTCGTCATTGAACCGGCAAAACCAATCTCTGCACGTTGTTTCCGATAAAGCATTGTCGCCATAGGCCTCCACAAGCATTCGATGTGATTCGGCAGCCGATTTCTTCAAATTGAAACAGAAAAGTAAAGCTCCCCGCATATGCTTTTTTTTTAGCAAAAAACTAGACATGATTATGAAAGAAAAAATGTATGTTATTGAAATTGCTGATGATGTGTGCTGACAGATTAATGTTGACAGGTTAATGTTGACAGATGTCAAACACATAAAAAAAAGTGTGTTGTGTGCCCAAGATAACTTTGTACGCTCATTAATGCCATCTATGAGCAAACAGTGGATTTAAGCTTATACACCTAGTACATCGAAAATCTCTGCAAATACAAGGGGACTGCTTTTCCATCTACTTGTTCTATGGAGTTTAGCAAAACGATTTCTTCAGCAGTAATCTCAAGAAATGTTCTCTTTTTACTTCGTCCAAAAATCTTGCATAACTTTAATCATGTTCTCGTCAATTTTTCCTTCCTCTTTGGGCTACTCTTTGGGAAGCAGTTTCAATCATCTCCGATCCCTCCCACCATCTCAGTTCAAGGAATTTCTTGGCATCACATCCTCCAGGAAGATAAATCCGCTGGATTTATGGCTCCAGGAACATATCTCTAAGATTCAACATCCATAAGGCTCCTTATTTCCAGAATACGATTCCATACAAAATTGTCTTGTTTGTCGAATCCATGTTAGAATGATCTTCAAATTCCAGAATCATTCCAGAAATAAATCTTGATATCTTGAAAATCCAGCCTTAATGAAGGATTGTATCATCCTAGGAAGCTCCAATGGAGGCTGCTAATAACTCAAAGCGAGGTATAGTCTTTTTTTTCTTGGGTACTACTCTTGACTTTGCTTTTATGAGATGTATCTGGACTCCTATGATTGATTCAATTCGTAAATTTCTGCCGCGTATGCGTCCTTACTGGCGTTGACAAAAATGAAAGGACAATGATCTCTTTCCTGTCCAAAAATCTATCATGGAAACTTCAATATACAGGAGACCTAATTGCTGAACCCATTCAAGAAATTCTTAATGTCCTAGTCTATTTCTGTGTCCCAATTCACATTTTTATTCCATAGATTGCAATAATAATTTTTATTTTAACAGATGGGACAGAAGAATCTGAGAGAGTCAAACTTTCTGTACTTGGACAGGATGACCCTCTTCATTATCTTCTCGTCGAAATTCTCAGGAAATTCCGGTAACATCCCTTTTGATGTCCCATTTAAGTACCGTCCAAGCACCGTCGATCCTCAGGATCCTCGTTAGTGTATCTCCAATTTCTTAAGTCAAATTTGGTCAAAAGGAAAAGGCTTCTTTCCTGAAAATTTCAAAATCAAAATAAGAATCGACATTAGTGACGCAGTCATTAACATAAAAGGATTTTGCCAGTTTCTCATAAGTTAATTTCTTATATGGCAAAATGGTAAAGTTTAATATGCATATGTTTCTACTAATATGCAATTCAATCATCACCCCTAAAAAAAGGAATGAGCTGTTTGTCATTTCGAAGTCAATTCAACGATGTCGATAAATTTCTATTTCTCCGTCAACGCTCTATCACAGGTATCAAAACATCTCTATTCAACGGGGAGACGCTGATTTGTAAGAAGGCGATATCAGCCCTATCTTCCTTTCTCGAAATCGATGCAATGCTGGAATGAATTCTATGAGATTAAGTCCAGTCTTCAAACATTGATTAAGCAAAGGCTATTCCTTGACTTTTTACTGATGCATCGAATAAATTTTCGTAGTTCCTTCTTTCTTGATTACAGGTCTGTGTGAAAAATAGTAGCTCTCTTGGTCAAATGCAGGTACTGTTCCAATAATTGCTTCTTTAAGCCAACTATTCAAGTTTAGTATTCGTCAAGTAAATCTTCTTGTCGCAATCTCTTTGTAATGACTTTTAGTCTTTTTCGGCTATATCTCGTAAAGATGGATGATTCTCTTTCCATGGCAGAAGAACTTTGTATCGACCTTCGTTATCGATTTTCGTTGTCTCTTGAAATGAGATCTTTATTTCAGCATGATGTATCTCCTTTGTAATACTCTCGATAGGATCCGTAATGCCCAAAATATCGAGTCTCCATAAATATTGTATATTTAAATATTAAAATCTAATCTTTTATTTTCTTTAATATTGTATATATAAAATTTAAAATCTAATCTTTTATTTTCCTTTTCTCTTTTTAAATGAATGAAAAATGAATAAAAATGATCTTATACTTGAAAAAGAAAAAAAAGATTTTTTTGTCTCTTAATTCCCTCTATTATCGCTTTTCTTTTTTCGACGTAAATTTTCCCTAAGTGACATCGCGTATAAGCTTTTTGACTATGATGCGATTTCGAGAACGCTCGCACTTGAGGACGAAATTGTACGCTACTCATGAACACATAACGCGAAAGTTAAGCGTCGCACCGCGACGAGGTTTATCCGTCGCGGTGCTCTTCGCTAACGTAACCACGTTGTATACTAGCGCGAGTTCACCCCCCCCCCCCGCCGCAAGAGGACTCTCCGGCGCGTGGAAGAGTTTATTAGCCTTCTCCCTCATTCCTTAAATTTTGTTTCTTTTCGCGTATTCTCGTGATTATTAAACGTCGTTTTTCTTTTTGCTTTTTGAAGTCATGCAGGTAAATCGAATTGTTCATTTTGTAAAACGGACGTGCGTTGGAAACATCCCTGAACATCGATCGCATGCGGGCTAATTGATTGCGGGAAAACGATTTTCGTAAAGAATTTTCTCCGATATTTGCCTCTCATGTCCGACGTGAGTTTTAAGAGAGTATTTATTTTATTACGCAAGAGTGATAAGAAGTTTATCGTCAGTTACAACAACTCTTGTGTAAAAGCGGACAAAGAACAAAGCTGGGGAAGCAACAGCGATAAAGCGACGATAAAGAAGAATATAATTGAATTTTGCGATTTACCTCGTCCAGAAGATTACTCGAACAATCTGTTTTCTCCAAAATTGGTGATAATCGATCTTATGACAGAATCGTTGTCAAGCGATGCAATCGTTGATTTTTTTTATTAAAAGCAGTCATCACAAAAATCTCAAGGGAAGGTTCACAACTGTGATTTGATTCTCCACGAGATATGTTGTTAAATACGAAAATCTAAGAGATGTATTTTTTTATGTATGCTAACTCATGTTTAAGAGGTGAAACACTTCTTACAAAAAAGATGGTATTTTTCTTTCAAGGCGAATATCGTCAGAAGTATAAAAGATAGAAAAAGATTTTTTAAAACAAAAGTTGTACAGTTTCAAGAATACTTTAATGTTATAGATAAAATAAAATTTTATTTATTTTTTTAACAAAATACTGCCACCGTTCATAATTTTTTTAAATTTTCAAATTTTTTTTTATCAAATTAAAGATTATTTTTTTACGAATTCAACCATGTGTAATAAAGTTATATTACAATATATCGTTTTCGAGAATTAATTATTACGCTTTCGTAATTCATGCTGCGTAATTATAATAAATGTCGTCGGAATAGTAAAATATATGAAAATTTGAGATGTTTTAAGTAAAATTTGTGTAGTTTTCTATATGCTTTATCATAAATATACTTAAATTTTATATATAATATACATATGTATGTATATGTATTTAGATTTTCTAAATATATAATATTTTTAAGATATTATATACATATTAACCCTGTTATTATTTTTTTGACATTTATGCCTAAATTCTAAACAAAATTGAAAGATTCGTAACATATTCTCGTAAGATTTATAAGAATTTTGAAGTGTTTATATCTTTATACGATATTTTTACAGACAGCTTTTTACTGGTCATAAGATTTACAAGAAATCGTAAATATTTACGAATAATCTTACGTCTTATGATACATATGCAAAATTAGAATATTAGTTATAAGTTTTTACGAGAACAAGTTATGATTCTGCTTAGAATTGATCTATTAATTTTTTCTATGAATAAAAATTAAAAATAATTTTATTCCAAATTCATTCTTTTATAATAAAATTATTGTATTAGTACAACTTTGCTTCCGCTATTTTTTTTCCGAAATTCGAGGCTTTATTATAAAAAACTGGTTATACATTTATGATTCAAAGTATTGTCCATCGCTGGCCACTACTTTCTCCCATCTTTCGGGTAGCGTACGAATTCCGCGTCGAAAAAACTGGTCATCTTTTGAGGCTATCCACGAATCGATCCAATTTTTTACTTCTTCATAAGACTGGAAGTGCTGGTCAGCCAGGCCGTTGATCGAAACAAGTGATAGTCAGAGGGAGCAACGTCTGGAGAATACGGCGGGTGGGGTAGGACTTCCCATTTCAACGTTTCCAAGTATGTCTTGACTACTTTCGCAACATGGGGTCGAGTATTGTCATGCTGCAAAATCACTTTATCGTGTCTCTCGTTGTATTGCGGCCGTTTGTCTTTCAATGCTCGGCTCAAATGCATCAATTGTGTTCGATATCGATCGCCTATGATTGTTTCAGTCGGTTTTAACAATTCATAATACACTACGCCGAGCTGGTTCCACCAAATACAGAGCATGACCTTGGACGTCAAAATCACCGTTCTTGAAACGTTGAAACCACTCACGACACGTTCTTTCACTAATAGCGGCCTCACCTAACCCATAAGTATTTGAGAGCATTCGATGAGCCTCAGCCGCAGATTTCTTCATATTAAAGAAAAAAATTAAAACCTCCCGCAAATGACGAGAATTTGGCTCGTAAATTGATATTTTCAATCGAGAATAACTTTATGCAGACACAAATCAACTAATGTTTCTATGGGGTTATGTTGACAGATGCCCAAGTTTAGTGTATGACGTATTTATCTATGATCTATTTATTTCGACTACCACTTACCGCTAAAGCCATCTATAAGAAAACGGCGGAAGCAAAGTTGTATACCTAATATAAGATTGAATCTTTAAAAAATAAATTTTTTAAAAATTGTTGTATTTAAAATTACATTGAATTGTTAGAAAATATATATTTAATAATTATATTTAATATATATACCATATATATAAATTATATTTAAATTTTTAGAAAATCTCGCATCTGAATCGTCATGTGAAGTATAAGAATAAGAAATAACCTTTTAAACCTTTTAAACCTTTCACATATCAGAGTCTTGACATATTTTTCAAAGAAAAGATAAGTTTCTTGAAACAGATGATAGGAATAACTGTATGGTAATATAAGTTCATATATATATTCAAGATAATTTTAATAAATGTAAATTTTAATAAATGACAGCATAAGAATATTCAAATAGCAGTCTTACGTTCAGTGCAATCGTTCTATATAATCATGTCTATACGATTTGTTAAATTATTTTATTATTTACGATATAAAGCAAAATTTAACATTTTTAGATATGATTATCAATCACTTAATGTTGTTAGATTTTTAGCATCTATAAGTTCAATATATCTAACAGAAACAGTAGTCATTGAAGCAGAAATATAATTAAAAGAACACATACAAAAATTATTGTCGAATTTTTCACTATAATATATGTGTTGGAAGTAACTGAAGAAATCTCGATTATCAAGAACTATAAACTATATAATTCTGAAATAATCGAAGATGGCGAAGAAGCATGGAATGAAGATAATTTAAATTCTCATCCTCAATGTTCAAATGATGATGCAGACTTTGAGAGTTCTTATAAAAGACGAGCTGTTAAGTATTGGCGGAATTGGGATATTAATGAAAAAAATAACAACAAAAAGAATCGTCTGCTAAATCAGTGCAAAATAAATTTACAAAAGTTTCATCTGAACGCCAATTAAGACGATGGGAAGAACAATTACATTCAGATGGAAGTATAGAAAAATTATCTTACATTTCCAAATTTACACATGATAAATTTATTACAGCTGTTGAATCAGGATTCATAGTTCATGATATCGATTTACAAAAATAGGCTTTACAAGCTCAAAAAGAAATAGAAAATTTAAATTTATGTTTAAAGCATAGTTGGGTATTAAGATTCAAAAAGTCCCACCAAATTGTTTTGAGAAAAATTATGAAATTTGTAACTAGAAGAACAATAGAAAATTCCATTAATTTGCAAAATAAAGCTGATGATTTTCTGAAAAGTGCCACTTATCGAACAGTTTGGATCTGAAAATTTTTTAGTTCTGATCAAAATGATTTTCAATTAGAAATTCATTCTGGAAGATCATTGTCTAATCAAGGAATAAAGGAAGTAGAATTGTTGTGCAATCTATATCATCAACATACTTATGCACTATACAACCAATAACATCGTGTAATGAAAATTTACTGTTATATTTATTTATTGTATTAAAAAAAATTAAAGATATATTTGGACTAAGAGTACAAGAAATCTTATTTACATCAATAAATGTTATTATAAAAGCATCTAAATTTGATAAAATGACTTCAGGTAATTAAATAAATTTCCTTTCACAACAGATTTTCAGATATTGTTTTAAAAAGTAAATATAAATTTGCATAAACGAAATAATATAATGAAATTATAATCTCTGTGTCATTTCTATGATATGTTTTATTTAAGAATCTCATAACAGTCATAATATTATTAATTTAACATTTATATTTCTTACAGATCATTTTAAAATGTGGTTAAAAAAAGCTTATTTTCCAAACAACAATTCTAATAGTGTTCTTCTTATATATTATGTAGGAAAACATGTTACTGCTATAATTATACCGAAAGGCACTACAGGAAAAATACAACTATTAGATGTTTACGGATTTAGAATTTGAAAAAATTTACTAAAAGATTTTCAGATATTGTTTTACTATTGGAAAGTAATATAAATTTACATGAAAGAAATAATATAATAAAATTACAATCTCTGATACATAATCAATTGTCATCTCCGCGATATCATATCTTATTTAAATATTCGTGGTTTAAAAGTTATATAGTTGAAAGATCAGAAGAATTTGAAAATCCAGTAGAATTTAATTTCGAAAAGTTCAACAATGTCTGATATCGAAGATTGCAACTATAATAAGATGTTCATGATGCAAGAAGTCATTATGTTTAAAACATTTTTTCATCGAGTATCATTATTGTAAACGATACAAAATATAAATTTATTATATATAAACATTATATATAACATTTAGAAATTATTTCATTATTAAGTTTAGAGATTATTACATAAATGACAAATAAATAAGACGTTCACAGTTATTTCTATCTATTTCAAGAATCCTTATCTTTTCTTTGAAAAATATGTCATGATTCTGATATATGATACGTGATTTAGAAAGTTATTTCATATATCTCATTACACATGACGATTTAGACGCGAGATTTTATAACAATTTAAATATACTTTTTATATATATTAAATATAAGTTATTAAATATATATTTTCTAACAATTTCATGTATTTTTAAATGCAACAATTTAAAAAAAATTTTTTTTTAAAGATTCAATCTTTAAGATACAATTTTATTATAAAAGAATGGATTTGGAAAATTATTTTTGATTTTTATTTACAGAAGAAATTAATAAGTCAATTCTAAGAATCGTAACTTATTCTCGTAAGAACTTATAACCAGTATTCTAATTTTATGTGTATAGTACGTATCGTAAGACGTAAGATTATTCGTAAATATTTCCAATTTCTTGTAAATCTTATAGCTAAAAAGCTGTCTGCAAAAATATCGTATAAACACTTCAAAATTCTTATATCAGGTGTATAAGCTTAAATCCACTGTTTGCTCATAGGTGGCATTAGTGAGCGCCCTGGGCACACAACAAACTTTTTTTTATGTGTTTGACATCTGTCAAACATTAACCAAGTGCACATCATCAGCAATTTACACAACAACATACATTTTTTCTTTCGTAATCATGTCTAGTTTTTTGCTAAAAAAAAAGCATATGCGGGGAGCTTTACTTTTCTGTTTCAATTTGAAGAAATCGGCTGCCGAATCACATCGAATGCTTGTGGAGGCCTACTGATGGCGACAATGCTTTATCGGAAACAACGTGCAGAGATTGGTTTCGCCGGTTCAATGATGACACTTTTGACCTGAGTGACAAGAAGCGTGAAAATCGGCCCAGGAAGGTTGAAGACTGTCAATTGCAGGCTCTTTTGGACGAGGACGATATCGCAAAAAATGTTTGCCGAGCAATTGGGTGTTTCTCAAGCAGCCATTTCCATGCGGCTACATGCCACGGGAAAGGTTCAAAAGATCGGAAAATGGGTGCCGCATGAACTGAACAATAGGCAGATGGAGCGACGCCAAAACACATGCTAAATTCTGCTTGCCAGACAAAAAAGAAAGTCGTTCCTGCATCGGATTGTGACAAGCGATGAAAAGTGGATCTATTTTCAGAATCCTAAATGCAAGAAATCTTGGGTTGATCCCGCTCAACCATCAATATCTTTCTCAAGATCAAATCGCTTCGGAAGATGATGCTGTGCGTTTGGTGGGATCAGGAGGGTGTCATCTACTACGAGCTGTTAAAACCTGGTGAAACTGTTAATGCTCCGCTACCACCAACAACTGATCAAATTGCATCGTTCTCTGTGTGAAAAAAGGCTGCATTACCGGAAAAGACATGACAAGCTAATTTTCCTCCACGACAACGCACCATCGCACACGTCAACAATGATCCAAAACTACTTGGAGACACTCAACTGGGAAGTGCTATCCCATTCCGCGTACTCACCAGACCTGGCACCTTCTGGCTATCATCTGTTTTCGTCGATGGGCCACGCGCTCGCTGAGCGGTACTTCGATTCTTACGAAGATGTCCGAAAATGGCGACTTGATGAGTGGTTTGCCTCGAAAGATGAGGAATTTTTTTAGCGTGGTATACACAAATTGCCCGAAAGATGGGAAAAATATGTAGTTAGCGAGGGTAAGTACTTTGAATAAATTTGTTTTTGCTTCCTAGGAAAAAAAAATGTGTTTTTCTGAATAAAAAACAGCGGATTTAAGCTTATGCACTTGGTAAATCTTACGAGAATATGTTACGAATCTTAGTCTCGTGTGACACTTCGTGTTGTCAACATCTCTGCTCGCCGCTCCGCTCTTTTGTTCAATTTCGCTTTCTTGTTCAACTTCTCCGTTTTCTCTTGTGAAAAGTGCTGCTTTATATCATTATTGTGTCTTATATTATAGTCATTGCTTATTGCAACAGTTTTTTTTTTACTTTTTTACTTTTTCTTTTAACGTTTTCGCGAATACTGGTCGGCGAGTAGAATGTATCTCTGTGAGTGAATGACGCGTCTTTCTGCGTTTTCGTTATTCTATTAGTGCGTTTGTACTGCGTTAGTGGTATTTTTCATTACATCCTTGTAATATTTTGTCACTGCGTAATAATTTCTATAATTATTTCTATA
>NW_017259227.1:10608-29408 GCF_001594045.1 Atta colombica | reverse complement strand
ATTATAATTATATTATATATATAATTAATATAAATAATTATATAATAATGTCATAATTTTATGTAAAAAGCTAGCCGTTATATTCGTTATTGTTTATTCGTCATTCGGTTCTGCCTTTGATTAACAGGTACAGTTATAAATAATTATTTTGTTAATTTGCTGCGTGCTTTGTGTGATCCTACGCGTAAACACATTCTCTTGTAGTGTGTCTAACTTTGTGATACTTCGTACTTTAGCATGAATTAATCAAATGTAAACGTTTCATTTGTCATCAAATGTCATCAATTTGTAATCAAATGTAAACGTTTCGTAAACGCCCTTGCGCTTTTTGTGGCACTGACAATGGTTTGCGCCCTTTCGATGATTGCGATCCTGTTTTTTTGCGGCTGGGAATGGGCCATCATTGCCTCTGCTTGGGGCTGGTGTCTCCTTGGCTGGTTGCGTCTCGCCGCCTTTTCTCTCATCTCTACCTGACGAGAGAGACGGAATACGGTGTCATTCTTCCTAGATGCCTTCTGATGTCTCATCTGCTCTTTCTGCAATTAAGTTCTCCTTGTCTACTTTAACTAAATCCATCTCTTTTTTTGGAACACAGAATTGCTTGTATTGAGTCAGAATTTAATCTTCTCATCTTAGATCGTGTCGAACCTATTCTGGAAACATTTAACGCTAGGATGATGGAGTTTGATGCTACAGCGTCTTGGGGATGTTGAGGGTGCGACGAATCGACTGGCGGTAGCGATGACTTATTTGCCGATTTGATTGCTGTGAGTGCAAGGTCATCCTTGAGGAGCACCTCGGTAAGCTGAAAGGGGAGATGCGTATTGGCCTTGCAACTGCTCGATGATTCTCGTCGGATAGACTATCTGCTAGTTTTGAACGCATAATCAATGAATAGAGGGATCATGAGCTCGTAGTATAGTATTTAGTCTATCAAAGGTCTCTTCAGAAAACTGTACCGAGACTATAACAAATCATCCTCCCTTGCTGTCTCGGTGTCTTCATCAGAGATTGCGCGGGCCTTCAGGATTCCTGGCGGGAATTCATCCTCGTCTCCACTTGTTGTTAAATTTATGGTAATAGCGAGGCGCAACGAGCCGATCGCCAGGATTCGTCGGAGAAGGACTGAATACATCTGATACATTTCATAGATCCACAGACCGCCGTGGAGGCGGTGTCGCGCTATATATCAATGAGTCTCTCGAATTTTCCCCGATCGGCTTGGGCGTCCGCCGGTGGGTACTCTCACTGGCACTGTTGCTGTGTCTCATCCTGCTCGCGGGCGGCGGGTGGTGATCGTCTGCGTATATCGTTCTCCGGCATCACTTTCCGATTTGTATTTTATAGAATTATTTCTATCCTGCAGCATGTATAATCGATGCGATCGTGTGCCTGGGTGATTTCAATGTCAACTACTGGTCAAATTGACTATAAAAAAATTTTCTGATTCAATAAAAACTTTTCCTTCTCTCCTCCTTTCATTCCGTTGCCTTGCGTTTCATTGCGTCACTCGCAGTATTCAAACAAGATTGATGTAATTGATGTGTTTGCAAGTGTATGCGCGCGCGCGCGCGCGCGTGTGTATGTGTGTGTGTGTGTGTGTGTGTGTATGTATTATGTGTATATATATATATCTTAAAAATATTATATATTTAGAAAATCTAAATACATATACATATATATATTGTATTGTAAAATTTAAATACATATAGATAATAAAGCATATAGAAAACTATACAAGTTTTACTTAAAACTTTCAAGTTCTTTTCAAGTTCTTCAAGATCTTTTCAAGTTTTCATATATTTATTATTCCGACAATTACTTACACTACGCTTATGAGCATGGATTATGTATATACACGGAACCATTAATAATTGATTCTCGAAAACGATATGTTATAACTTTATTACACATGGTTGAATTTGTAAAAAAATAATCTTTAATTTGATAAAAAAAAATTTGAAAATTTAAAAAAATTATGAGTGGTGGGGATATTTTGTTAAAAAAATAAACAAAATTTTTTTTATTTATAACTTTAAAATACTCTTGAAACCGTACAATTTTTGTTCAAAAATTGTTTTCTATCTTTTATACTTCTGACGATATTCGCCTTGAAAGAAAAATACTGTTTTTTTTTTAAGGAGTGTTTCACCTCTTAAATATGAGTTAGCGCACGTATAAAAAAATATGTGTATATCTCTTAAATTTTCGTGTTTGACAATATGAAGAATCAAATCGGTTCTGGATAGTTGTGAACCTTCCTTATCAGTGTTATTCTTATCTCAGAATCTTTTCCATCAGGATTGTGGGTAGCACGATATATCAACACGAATTACATAGTAGTTTTTAAAAATCCGCGTGATCGCGCTCAAATTCGACATTTAGCGCGTCAAATCTATCCCAATGGTTACGCCATCGAATCCCCTAACGCGAGCCTAATTAGGTGCAAAACATGTTAATGTACGTTTTGCGATTCTTTATATTTCTAATGTTATCGCGCGGAAAGATCCTATGACGAGCAATCTCCTGCAAGCGTTTGCGAATCGGTAAAAATTTGTAACAATTGCATGATTCGTAAAGTTAAAAAATCGAAACACGAATGCGAGACAACGTAAAACTTGCCGCAGTGGCCTTCGAATCATTTTTGCGCCTTCTTCGATGTAAAGTCGTTACCGAGAATCCGGGGGAAGGTATGAATGATACGACGGTGCAGGAAGAAATTGCACGCAGGAGCGAAAATGAATCCGAAGATAGAGCAAATTATACAAATACAAAATTATATATAATAAATACAAAAGAGATTTAGCATTCGTGTTCTATGATTTCGAAACGCGATAGAACGGGATGTGAAAGAACCGAAAATGTACAAATTTATGTTCCGACTCTTTGCGTAGCGCAACAAATTTGCGAAACATGTGCGGGGATAGAGAATATGTCGGTGCTATGTTATTAGTGCAGAATGCGCGAGTTTATATTTCAAAATGATCCGGTTAAACAATTTGTTAATCTCGTAACGTCGAACAACAAAATGTTTCAATTTATTTGTATAGCACATAATGCGAAAGCATTCGACTCGAAAGCCTTCATTTTGAAATATTTAGTCGAAAACTCGGAAATTACGGAAGAATGGTTAAACGGAATGAAAATTATCGTAATGACACTAAATTTATAGATAGCATAAATTATTTGCCGATGCGATTATTTGATTTGTCCAAAGCTTTCAGACTGAAAAATATATTAGTTAAAGGCGTTTTTCCCCATTTATTTAATATAAAGATGAATCAAACGTATATCGGTCCGATACTCGACGTGCGATATTATTCTCCCTATCAAATGAAGCCCGAAGAATGTGAACGGTTTACGAAATGGCACGAGGAAATGTTATGGTCAAACTTTATTTTTAATTTTCAACTCGAAATTGTCGCGAGAAAGAAATAGGAATCATTCCTTCGGGCGGATAGAGAAAAGCGAACAGACATTCGCGAAAAACTAGCTAGTGTGGAAGGAGCGCGAACTCGTCATCATATCATGCGGGACGAGAAATCAAATACGAAATTGGCGCGTTAACGGATACTACGAGTTGGCAAACGGAATGCAACATTACGTGCTTCAGTTTCACGGGTGTTTCTGACATGGTTGTCTAACGTGCTATCACGTGAATCGCGACAGAACGCTTTCATCCGCAGATTGTAATGATACAATTGACGCGAACGTCTTGCATTGACATATCGTTTCCGAAAACGGGGCTATCACGTTATGAAAAATGGGAATACGATTTCGAAATGCATGAAAATCCCGAGATGAGTTTCTCAAGAATCATATGTTAATAAAATCCGATCCTCTCGATCTGCGCGATGCGTTTTTCGGTAGTCCCACAGGAAACATTGCTACTCAATATGAAATTACGGGTACAGAGAAAATATGCTATGTGGACGTATGCTCTCTGTATCCGTATGTATTGAAAATGAATGCTTTCCCGTACGGGAAAGCACTCATTTTCAATACATACGTCACGTCGTGATATTTATATCGGTGAGGAATATAGCGAATTAATCAGTAAAGAGTCAAATATTAATTTTGACTTTGTCTTATACAATGTAAAGTACTCTCACCGCGTAATCTATTTCACCCAGTATTCCCATATAGGATAAAAAGAAAGTTGTTTTTCGTCTTGTGCTGTTGCGAAACATTCTCGCAGGCAATGTGCACTCATAAGCAACGTGAATTCGAAGATATCTGGGTATCTTGCGAATTACGCAAAGCCATCGAGAAGAGCTATCTTGTGACAAAGTGTGAGTGAAATCTGGCAGTATGAAGTCACGCGATACGATCCCAATACGGCGGGGAGGATTTCGCCGAATATATAAATACATTTTTACAATTAAAAAAAACAGGAAGCTAGGGGATGGCCGAGCGAATGTGGGAACAACATCGAGGAACGATATTTGAGGGAATATGAAAAAACTGAAGGTATCGTTCTCGACAGAAATAACATCACACGGAATCCTGGTTTACGCTCGGTCGTTAAGCTTTGTCTAAATTTATTGGGAAAAATTCGGCTAACGAACAATTTGCCTAATACCGAAATCGTAAAATCCTACCAGCATCTGATGATTTTATTCACGAGTCCGGAGTATGAGATAACTGATATATTATCCGCCAATGATGACGTAATATATGTTTCGTGGCTTTCCCAATAATGAACATCGTAATCGCCGCAAATACGACAGCGTTAGCGCGATTAAAATTATATGAATATTTAGAAAAATTAGATAGGTGTGTTTTATATTACGATACTAACTCATGTATATATACAATACTTAAGTACAATAATTCGAACGAATACAAATGTACGGGTAATTTTCTAAGCGATATGACGGACGTACTCGAGAGCTACAGTTGCGGAAATTATATCGAGTTGTTCCTTTCGGGTGGTCCAAAATTTTACGCCTATTCGTTCGTACACTAGAAGGATATACGCACAAAATTAGTAAAATAAAGGGTAATTAATTATAAAAATTCATTAATTTTAAATAAATTTTTAATAATATTAAGAAATTAATAGTAGAAAATGAGAGAGAAAGGTGAGAAGCAAAAGAAGAAACGGAGAGATCGATGATAAGTTTGCATTTTACTGCAATTCGGCGCACTGCGTTTCATGAAATTATAACGCGAAATGAGACAAAGTCATATTGGTAAAACGCGCGTCTATATTAGTAAAACGTAGATTTATCAATAATCGTTATTCTTTTCCTTACGGCTAGATGAATAATCTTCCTCTTGCTCAAGCTTTCTCTCTCATTTTAATATAGAAATGTCGTCGAGTTTTCCGCCGATTAGGTATACATTTAGATCATTAAAATGTAAAATTGTAATACATGATTTTAAAATAAAATATGAATATTATTGTTAAATCTTTTAGTACTAGAAACTTTATTGAACTTTAATAATGTGAATAATGTAAACTATTTTCACGATATGAAATACTTGAAATATTTGAAAAAATTGAATATAAAAACTCATTTTCCATTTTTTCTTACTTAATGTAAAAAATAAACATCAAATATAAAAAATAAAATGTTTTATTTTATTTAAATCACAAGAATTTTTTTACACCTTCTTTTTCCCTCCATTTATTATAAGCTTTTCACGCGGCATCGCGTATAAGTTCGTTAGCGACGATACCACATCCCGAAGAAATTACGCTGACTTCGTCGTGGATAAGCTTATACGCGTCGCACCGTGAATCAGCTCAGAAGACGCCGCGGTATTCTCGTCTAGCCTAAGCCGGGGATAGCGAGCGCGCGTCCGGCCGTGTGGGGATCCTCCGCCGCGTTGATCAGCATATTCCCCGTCCTTAAATTTTTTCCTTTGTACATTCTTGAAAATATTATTAAGCGCCATTTTTCCTTTTATTTGCTTTTGAAGTCTTGCACGATAATAGAGTAGCTCATTTCGCAAAATGGACGTATGGAAACATCTATGGACATCGATCGTATGCGGTCCGACTGTGGGAAAACGATTTTTGTAAAGACTTTTCTCCGGTATTTATCTCATGTCTAACGTACATTTCGAGAGAGTTTTGTTCTATTATGCGAATGACAAGAAGCCTATACAAGACAATTACAATTACAATTACAGACAATTACAATATGACACTCGTGAAAAAGAGCTCTAAGAACAGAGTTGGGATGCGGCAATATTAAAGTGATGAAAAAGAATATAATTGAATTTATAAATGAATTTCGCGAAAGTCCCCCGTCCGGAAGATTATTCGAATGATCCGCTTTCTCTGAAATTATTGATAATCGATGATTTTATGAGAGAATCGTCGTCGTGTGATGCGATTGGAGTGGATCTTTTCACCAAAGACAGTCAACACAAGAATCTCAGTGTTATTCTTATATCGCAGAATTTCTTCCATAAGGGGCGTCAACACGAATTACATCGTATTAAAAAATCCACGTGATCGCGCTCAAATTCGTCATTTAGCGCATCAAGTCTATTCCGACGATTCGAAATTCCTAGAAGAAGCGTATTATGACATCAAGATTTCACGGTTATTTATTGCTTAATCTAAAACAATCAACGCCGGACGAATATCGAATGCATAAGTGTATTTTTCTCAAAAATACGACTCATTATGTTTACGTACTCCGTAGATCATTTTCGAACGGATTCATATAAAAGACGAGTGATAGTACGAATCAGTAATATGTTTTTCGCAATGAAAGCGAGTGACAAGAAATCGTACAATGCGACGAAAATCGCCACACATTCGCTGTATCTGTAAATGTGATTTTAATATACTCAAAGATAACGTTTCGCTCAAACGGTGTGAAAAATATCGATTAACCAAATACAAAAAGGCTCTGCGTCGCGTCATTGCAAAACGTGGTAATTAGAAGAATAAAAGAAAGCTTTTGGTGCAACGAGGCGAATTTTTACTTATATTATCAGATCTATACTAACTACCTCATTATCACTAATTATCAAATGAAATAGTAGAGATAAAATGCTATAAAGAAGGCCGAAAAAGTGGTTTTAATTTTGACGCGACGAAATTTGCCGCATGACGAAAGCGAGAGATGGAAAATATACAGAGAACCATTATGGCGATATCTAAGATTTGTCCAAGAAACGCGAAAGCAAAAAATCGCACGCAATGAAAACGAAAATGCAGAAG
Source organism: Atta colombica (assembly GCF_001594045.1). Lineage (NCBI taxonomy): Eukaryota > Metazoa > Arthropoda > Insecta > Hymenoptera > Formicidae > Atta > Atta colombica. Next base: position 22,222 of record NW_017259227.1, on the reverse strand, counting down.
ACACGCTAAACGGGATATCTCTGTTGATAACGAAAACGCGAATAGCGTTTTTTACGATTTAACGCAAACATCAAATGTATTAACACCACATTCTATCACTAGTGCCAACATGATTACGAAAAATTTCGAAATTTCGAGCGAGCATAATCATGCGATGAAAAGCATTGAAGAAATAGTGGAAATCGTACCGAAATCTTATCGTAAGCACTTACTAATGAAACATTTGTTTCGAAAAGCTGTGCCTAATAAAATTAATTGGAACGAGCATGAAATCGTGACACACTAATGTCGTAAAAGATTCAAATATCACTGACTTGATAAACGACGCAATGCGCGAGAGAAAAACAGTGAGTAGAAATCAATTTGCACGATTACTTCGTGTATTGAACACACCTTCCGCACTAGTGAAAAATAAAAGATTATTGTCCACGCAGGATATTAGTGTAAATAGTGTAAAACTTCGACCTCGTTCCACGCCTTTTATGTCGAAAGTACGAGTTTCATGTTGATCGAAAGCGCGAAGAAAAAAAAAAACGTAAAAATTACTAACAAGAAATAAACGAGAAAAATTCACTGATTCTTTCTCATACACGAAAAACTGTTACCCCCGTATCTGTACAAACGAGAAAAATCGGTTACTCAATTGGAAAATAACGATGTTTGAAAAACTATATTATGATTCATCGCATTATATTAGGCTATTCGGCGATGAATAATCTCGTGCTGTTATACTAAATTTCTCAGGAAGAAGTCATATACTCGAATCACAAGATGCGTTGCACCAGCCATTGAGCAGAAAATTTTCATGATTGCATTACAACGTAACAAACATTGACATGTGTGGGAGGCAGATTTGATCGAATCTAAAATGTAAAAAGTTACAATGACGGTTATTCCTATTTGTTAGTGATTATCGAGGTACTAAGTAAACATGTCTGGATAGAACTGTTACATTACGAGTAACTACGCAATAAAAGTTTTCTAACGCGTACTAGCGAAAAGCGAGTACCGGTATACTTACAAGCGAACAAAGATAAAGAATTTGTGGCGCAATCAATGCAGAAATTTCTTAAAGAAAACGACATTCGTTTTCAGGTAACGCGAAACCCAGATGTTGTCAAAGTCGCTATCATCGAGAGCTTCAACAGAACACTGAAGGAATGAATGTAGTTATTTCACACATAAAAAACGCGACGCTACATTGATGTTCTACAGGATATTGTACGCGCTCACAATCACACGCGTCACTCGTCCATGAGAATGCAATCTGCGGTAGTAAAGAAAAATGCGCGTATCGCTCGTGAAAATATAGCTCGTTGGAAAAATGTAAAACAAACGGATGCAAAGGTTAAAGAAACGGACGCAAAAGGTTAAATATCTTGTCAATAGAGCGAAAGGTGCCTTCGAAAAAGATACGAAGGAGGAAGCTAAGTGTAGCCAGGAGATATTTCAAATTTATCATGTTCTTGATTGGCGAATCACGTGTACAAACTGCGAGATTTAGCAGAACGAAGTATATATAGACGGTATTTTTTATAAGAATTAGCTTGAGTTAAGAAAAATTTAGAGGAAGAATAATTTATTGATCACGTGATAAAGAGTAGGGGGCGAGGAGCTAATAAGCAAGTGCTGGATAGCTGGTGCGGTTATGTCCGTAAGTTTGATACTTGAATTCTGGTTTCAAGTTTAATTTCTCTTCGCGATAGAGGAGGAACAATTTTTTTTGGTACTTCCGAGCAGTATGCGTCATTTTCCGGATTACAACGTCGTTTTTCATCACGGAATTATCTCACTCTATAGGATTACACGGATAATGGGAGGTTGCGATGAGCGAGATACAATTTCCTGTACCTTTTTACACGTATGTCATAATGAAAATATGATCAAATTCGATGTTAAACCCAATGAGAGGACGAATGATGCGTTTACGTCAAAGAAGTTGCATTTCCGAATGGAATTTACAATGATATCCATGAGCTTATTGATGTGATTAATACCGCGTGTAAAGATGCCGAATCGCATTTTTATTTTGAACAGCAAAAAGCGTCTGGCGGCAAAGTCTTCATAAGTATTAACTGCGATGAGAAGTGCAAAATGCTACATTATATAAACTTTTTCGATAATCTACGAATGCTAGGTTTTTCAGCAATTTCCACAAATAATCACTCATTTTATTCCAAGCTCGCAATACGTAAACCTAATTGAATGAAACAGAAGAACAATGAAACAGAAGAAAAAACTTTTTTTACTCACGGATTTAATAAGGAGACAGGAAAACGATTTGCAGACAGTTACTGGAGTAGTGAATCCTATAGTTTGTGACGCAGTATCTCCGATAAAATGTTTATTGCGATTTGTGAGTCTTGTATAACAGATGATGTACGTACTCCTCTTCTCAGGATAGTTCCGAGATACGCAGTCCTAATTACGCATTTAAGTAATAATTACACATATATTTGGTAATAATTACATAATTACTTTGGTGAAGCATTTCCAAATTATATACTATTGCGACGAACGAATTTTAGAACAATCAAAATAGATATAAGAGATCATCTTGGAAAGAAAATTCCATTCAAATTTGAAACGCTGACAGTAATGTTGCACTTTAAACATAAGCAATAACTTTCTTTCTTTAGTATACGCGAACGTATCGGAAGTGACAGTCTTTAGTTAGGAACTAGCGATAGAATGCTAGGAGTATTTTGATGCACGAGATACTGGTAGGAATTTCACGTGTTTTCATTGTTCACCCTACCAACGCGGACATGAAATCGAAAGCTTTCTCGACGGACTATTTAGAAAAATACTACCTTATCTAAATAAAAGTGAGCGTGCTGTCTGAAAAAAAAGCTTTACGTGCAGAATTAACGTGATAATAATAAACCGTTGAAGGAAGCGGTCAAAAAAATCGCGGAATCGGGGAGTAATCTGAAGAGAAAAGCCAAAGAAAAAAATAAATTTCCTGATGAGAAGGTCTGGATATAAAATATCCGCCAATCTGCTTCAGTTTTCAGTCGGTGGTTAAGTTAGTATCGTGCATCGTAAACGACATCGGGGAATCAAAAGAAAATCATCGAAAGAAAAAGAATAAAACGTGATGAAGAAGAAAAAGAAAATTCGTGCTGCAGGGTAAAAAACCAAAAAACCATTCACTAGAAAACATCGAGTCGAGAAACGCGACGTATCCGACATATTCCGACATATTTCTCTTAATTGAGATAGGAATTCGTGGCTGAAGAAAAAGTATATTCTTTCTTCATACCCACTTAAGCGAGTGTATAAAGAGCGAACTCAATCTCTTCTATTTGCCTTTTCCAGCATTGAGAAGTCGCAATGTATTACAAACCCGTAACTTCGCTCGCGGACGACTCACCCATAGAATTCGTCATAATCGGACATGAAGAAAATTATCTGGATCTCACTCACTCCATGTTGAGCCTTCGTATACGCGTAGAAAGCAAACGCGGGGAGAGCACATTGGTCGCCCCGAGGCAAAAGAATCCGTAAATCATTTACTGCATTCTATGTTCAACCAAATCGACGTATATTTCAATCAAAAACTCGTGTCGCTATCAAACAACACTTACACATATCGCGCGTTATTAAATTATGCTTCACCCGTAAAAATTTTCTATCTAACTTCTTGCTTAAGAAACATGGATATTCCTGATTACACGACACGTTAAATTCATTAAATCTAAATACGGCGCTCCAGATACGCGCGCAATACATTCAGGGAAATCATGCACTAGATTTCATAGGCTATCTTTACTGCGACATTTTCAATCAAGATAAATTTTTAAATAACGGAGTGGAAGAATGAGACTACTTTCGAAAGATTTATTTTACCTTATAGAGAGTAAAACGATATTAAAAATACGCATTCTCAATATCAGTCTATTCGTAAGAAGAGCAAAAATAAATCCGAGTGTGCTACTTGCACACGCTAGAATGCTAAGTAAAACTACCGCCAAATATCCTCTTACGAGAGTCGAAGTTAAAACATTCATGCCGGCATTGTGGGAGAATCGATAGACAATGCAATACTCAGGTAGCTGCATGAAATGAATAATAATTGGCTTTATCGATAACAAGACGTTTAACGGAAGTAGAAAATTGAATCTGTTTAACTTAAAAAATTATGGAATAAATTTCTTTTCGCTGTATGCTGATGGCATGCAAATTCCCAATAGACCGTTACAGTCAAATTTTTCGAAAGACAAGTCGCTCTACGCTTGTTACATTATTCTCGGGAACCGGCATTCACTTCCTGAACGAGGATAATTCTATAAGCAGAATTGATTACGCCAATGGCTACATTCTTTTCACTTTCGATCTTATTTCGGATCTATCCGCTAATTGCGCAAGGCATTGGAATCTCGTGAAACATGGAAGTTTACGATTAGAAGTGAGATTCGAAAAAGCTCTTTCCGTCTATCCTTCTTTCCGACTATTAATTGTTAATCATCTATCAAATTTGATAACGTTTTAAAAATCGACTCCTCGCGTCAAGTCATTGTCGACTTTTCTGGTTAGCCCTATGTCTTTCGTAAGAAAATTATTTTCTCCCACTGTCCATTTTTCTATTTTAATTACACGTAAGATAACAAAAAAAAGCTTCAGTTTTGTTCGCGATGTCGACGCTTCGTATCGACGTAAGAAGGGATGTAAATTCGAATATCATGAATATAGTTATTATCGATTATACAAAGTTTCCGTGGTGTCGAATACTTTATTCCGAAGTCGCAGTTCTTGCGATTAATGTGTCGATCACTGGATTATGAAACCCTTTTTATTCCTTTGGTGATTTACTCGAAACAGTAAGACAAGAAATCAACTGATTTACACAACGTCAATCCTAAATACTTTACGATACATCTGCGAGACATTGTGCGTAATGTTACATCTATAGCAGAAAATAAGAGAAAGTACACTATCTGAGTAATCTATTCTTCAGAAACATATAATTTAGAAGATATTTTTCCGATTTTCAAAAATCTACCGGAAGGCCAAGAACAAAGATGAATGCACCATGGATTTCAATCCAACGGCGATTCATCTTGCTCTTTATGCAACGCTTACAAATTGTAACGGCTAACTATACGAAGCAGCAATTCAAGTTAAGATAGTTTTCCCTCAGAAAATTGGAGCGAGAGCGACATCAAGAACGAAATAACAGACAGCGGAAATTTTTCAATTCAATTTAAAAATCAGAAACGCGATAGCTTTCGCAACATTGAAGCGTGAAGGAAAAATATTATGACAGAAAAAACAAATCAGAATGAAGACGAACAATGAGGAAGACGACAGATGAGGAGAAAAAAGATTTTTCAAAATTCGATTCGCCAATCAATAGAGATAGAGCTAACGCTAGTGTCTCGCAAACGTCGAGTATTTTGAGAACTCCACAACGCACATACCTGCAAAAAAGATATATTTTGAATTTACATAAACATTTCCTTTCTCACTCTCTCTCCGATGACGAGAAATGAAATCGCTGGAAGTTTTAAATGCATTACATCATCTTAGTGTCTAACATAAAGAGGTCTATAAGAAGGTTTAAGAGGTCTTGCCGACCTTGTCGAGGATGTGGATGAAGTCGATTGTCATTGTCGCTAACATGGATGATCATGATCGATTTGATCAGCACTGGGTCGCCTTCTATATCGACAAACTCGGAACAGGAATGTATTTCGAAAGTTACGGTTTGCCATCCTTGGATCCTCTTATGACTTCACCAAAATTCTATCACGTATCGCTGGAATATGAGGCTGCAAGAAATGCTTTCACAAACTTGTGGAATATTGATGGGTACTTCTACTTTTATGTGTAATGGTTATAATCTTAGTTTATTTTATTTTAATTTGTTTATCTCTGATTGTAAACGCAATGACCGATTGATCGCATAATTCATAAAACAATTTTTTCTTCATTGTAAACATAAATCCGATAAACCCCATATTGTACATCGTCAATCATGTTCAATCATGTATTTTTTAAAATGTAAAATATAAAAGAAATGCTTATTTTCGCGAAAGAACTATTTTTTATGTAATAACGTTGCTTTTTCAATAAACACTTTTTTTCAATTTTATTATTGTAAGTTCTCAATCACTGTTATTTTCTTAATCATTTTCTCGTTCTCTTCCAACCAACATTTTCTTTTTTATATTTTTTATCAGAACTAGGTTAATATAAATTTTTATATTACTCTTTTTTTGAAATAAGACTGACGCTAACATAAGATATAAAAAAAAATTGATTCACTAAATCGATAAATCAACTCAGTTCTGTTACCAAGAGGCACGAACTGTTGTCCATTCCTGTTTTCCTCTTTCTAGACAAAAAATCAGTTATAGAAAGTAATAAAGTAAAACTCTCTCCAATGCGTCTAACCCGGCACGGACATGATGCCGAGGCGAGAAAAAAGCGAAGGGATAAATTACACCTGCATTCATCTTAGATGCTTGTACCTTTCCTCCTTTTCCCTCGACAAAAAACTTTTGAGGCCTATGTCTCTTGATTTTCCCCACCTTCACTATTATGTCAGACTTGGCAGCACATTTTCATTCTCTCTCTCTCTCTCTCTCTCTCTCTCTCTCTTTCTCTATTACATATACGAATAAAATTAAATAAGAATGTTTTATTCCATAAACAATAAAACTTTGTATTCGTAATATTTGAAGGATCATGAAAAGTATGTACAGAGCAAAAAGTATTCGTACAAGGAAATTTTTTATAAAAAAAAGTCTTATTTGAAGAAAATAAACATTAATTAGCAATTTTATACAATGAATACATTTTATTTTAACGTATACAAATGAGTTTCGCACGTATTTCTGATTTTATAAGCTAAATTTCTCGACTGTACAAACTTCTTGAGCATTTAAACAATGGAATTTTTAATTTTCGCTTATTTTTCAAATGATATATTTTCTATATTAATACACATCTTTTTGGTATATATAATTTTAAGAAACATACAGTCTATTTTATAATTTATACAATAAATAAAATGTTAATTACATATTATCGTATCAATATTGATTCGATAGTACCAATTTGATGTTCTCGCTCGATAATATTTAATTTTTTAAAATAAAGTTTTTTTAAAAAATATTTTCTCTATACGAATACTTTTTGTACTCACTGTATGTAGTGTAACGTCCGCCGAAACAAAATCCGCTTATTAACGACAAACGTCACTACGCGAGCGTCGTTGCTATAGCGGCGATAAACTCAGTACCGGTCGCGAAATCGTCGCTATAGCAACGGTGTTCTCCCTAAGCACTGTGATACCGACTCGAAGCGTCACGTGTTCATCATTAGCGAAGTCAATACGTCCGCGCGAGCATACTAATTAAAACGACATAGAGAAATAAAATAAATAAGTTAACAAATGCATGTTATTGACAAGCCTTCTCAAGGCATGTCCTATACCATATCGATAGTTGTTTTCCATTTACCCTAAAAGAGGAAAAAATGGAAAATGGATGATTAATTCAAATGCAATAATGAGTAAATGCATCATTCGTAAAAGTATCATATCGCCAAAAACAGGATAGCACAAGGTGCAATTGCCTAACGAAATTTCGCACGCCAAGTGTCCAAAAGGTATCAGCAAACACAGCAGAGACCGTTAGACAATTGCTAAATGAATTTTTCGCAATAATAAAATATATATTACTGAATATCGATTCAGTGAACGATCCGAGCACCTGAGAGCGCGGAAAATTGCGGGAGGAAGCAACCATCCTTACGCATCTCCCCATAGAAAAAAATCGAGCAAATTTAAATTATTTAGGAAAATCAAACTAGCGAATGTTCTAGAAACATTAGTTAATCTTTTGACCGCAAAACGCCGACGGCGTTCAAGAGAATATAAACAGAGCTTTTTCGAAGCAAGGGACACTTCGTGAAAGTTAACATTGGATAATACTTTTGTTAAAGCTCTTAGATGCGAAATTTCTGCTTAACTTCTGTCGGTGTTTTTCAATTTTTTTCCGCGGATACACGATCGCCGTATGAGACAATGAGATTACTAAAGTTTGAATTAACCGTAAATTGCAATTCTAATAAAAAAATTCTAATAAATTGTCCTTCTCTTTTATATTTTTTCTTCTGTGCGCTGCTGCGAATCCATGTAGTGTAGCAAATCGCGAGAATTTCATGAATTCTTCGTTTTCTTTTTTTTTTATTCTCCTTTTTGTGGTTGCGTTAACGATAAATGAAATTGATTTATGTGCTGAAATGATCGCGTGTTCATTTTTATTTTTCTCATTTTCTTTTCTTTTTTTTTTCTCTCCTTGCTTCTTTCGACGCGAAGTGCATCATTGTGTCATGCTATCTGTAATATCTTATTAGTGTTGTGCGCGGGAGTGCCACGAGAGGAATCGGAGTAGTACAGGGAATTCCGCAGTGCTCTTCGAACTTTCCTCCTCCGCCTACGAGCAGCGTATCCTTGGAATCTCAGCAGCGCGTGAGTCTTCAGGTCTTTTCCGGCACGTAAGCCCTCCTCAGCGGCTCCGAGCCTTTCTACCCTCGGTCGTCGCGCGTTCGATTACGAGCCCGCGGCCGCTTTCCAACTGAGAAGCAAACGCTCCTATAGAGCACCCCACTGCTCAACCTCGCCTCTTCTTGCCCGCTCACTCCATCCCTTTCTGACCAAGCCACAAAGGAAGAGGCCCGGAACGATCTCGATCTTTTTTCCCAGACACGTCATCGCACCGAGTAGATAAGGAATAGACTCGCTTTTCGGAGGCACCCGTCTTTGCCGCGCACTGTAGATTTAAGCGAGACAATGTTCGCAGGAGCGAACATCTGAAGAGCCGCAATAAGCGGGTCGGCCGAGAATAAGCGTTGCGCGCTTGGTGGAGGAGTGCCACTGGGTTGTGATTTTCGCGTATTGACTGATCCCCGTATGAGTATTCACCGATCCCCGGTGGATCCAAGAGACTCCTGAGTACTACTTGGTTTCCGGCAACCACCTAGATCCTCCACTCAGCATCGATTCTTCCGCGGATCACGAGAATCGAAGCGGTGAACCGTTATAGTAAGAGTGATACCTGATCGCCGATCCACATGATGACATTGCCGTCTTTCGCTCTTCTTTTTCTCTTTACTTAATCTTCTTTATCATCTTAATTATCTCGCGCCGTTAATAAAATTATAGCTTTTTACGCTCTGCGCCTTTTTTTTCTTTCTCTTATATTATTGTTACTATCCATTTGCGCAGCTAGGGGAGCCAAGGTTTCCGCTCGACCCTGATTCTCCTCTTCGCTTCCTCTCACTCAGGCGGATCGCCTCCGCCGCAAGGAGCTTAACGCTCCGCGTCATCCGCACCGACGGCTGGACGCAATCCGGACGTGACAGTAGGTATATGTATTAAAATTCTCAGAATTATATGATTATATGTAAAGTGTTGTAATATTTATATATGAAACTCTTATACAATCATAATTGCAAACATCACAAAGAGCATTTGAGAGTCGACATGAATATAAATGCATAAAATTAACAAAGAATTTAATTTAATATATAATCTAATATATAATCTAATATATTGTTATATATATCGCATGTTTAATATTCATATTAATATATTACATTATATTACATGTTTCGGTACTTATTAATCTTTTTTCAGAGTTAAAATAATATATATTAAACTAATTAAAATAATATATATTAAACGAAGATACACGATTTGTCTTAACAATCTTTTTGTCAAATCTTTTCTAGAATAATTCAATAAGTTGCTTGCTATATTATTGCAATATACAAAATAAAATCGCATATATTGACAAAAAATAAGTAAGTAAGTAAGGATTAGTCAATGTAACAAATAGTATTATCAACTTTTATATAACTTTATTAAGATGATAATTGATCAAAAAATACACAAAGATAAAACATTTTTAATCTTTATTAGATATAATATATCGAGTATATGTGTCTCGAGAATGTAAACATACACCGACTGGAAATGTTGTATTTAATATTTTATTATTTTACATTTCAATGAAAATCATAATATTCTAGGGAATGTTCTTTGCTATTTTAATTTTCGTTTTTTAAATTCCCGAGTTTATAAATAAATATTACACTTCACATACATATAATCAATATAATTCTGAGAATTTTAAAATATATACCTATATACTTTTCATGATCCTTCAAGTTATGCAAAATTTTATTGTTAGTAGGGGATATAAACTGGTTCTAACTCGGGTCTTCTGAGAGAAGGTGAGGGGTAGCCGCGGTGGGGGGGGGATGACGTCACTAGGAGACAGAAGGAGGAGGGAGGGGGATAACATCACAGGAGGTGGCGTCACTAGGCAAGGGGTGACGCCACAGGAGAGGAGAAGGAAAGTGACGTTACAATGGGTGATGTCGCAGGGATGACATTGCGGTGCGGAGGAACGAGGATGTCTCAGGGAAATTACGTATCGGAAATTACGTAGCCGGAAATTACGTAGTCGGAAATTACGTAGCGGGAACTTACGTAGTGGAGGTGTGCGGACTTGTGTCCGCGTCACAGTGAAAACGTGACAGACGCAAGTTTCCGCACACCTCCACTACGTAATATGTCGCGGTTTGTTCCCCTTTTTCTCCCCAACCGTCGGCGAATGCGGCTTGCCTTCTTCTCATCCATTTGTCGGGTGTTCTCTGTTAATCCATCAAATACTCAGTCAACTGCGCGATGACGTCTGCAGTACTATGTCTGAAACAGAAGAATAGAAATATGAAATAATAATTTAAATTAATAGAACACAACATCACTTGAAACATGAGTATCACGAGTGAGAGATACGATACATCGTTCCAAACATTGATTATGACATGCACCATCAGAACTTAAATCATACATTAATTAATTAATGTATTAAGAAAAAAAATACTTACATTTGTTCCAACAATTGGACGGATTGTCACTGATGATATCTAAATTTATAGTAAGACTCGATTGTAGAAGCCTATTGTAAGATCTTAAACCGCTCAGCTAAAATCTCGATCTTTTGCGCTAATAAGCGTATGCAGGCATCCATCACATTTGCACATTGAATCAAGTAATGAATGTTAACCATTATAAAAATCTCGCACAGACTGAATGACAGGCTAACAGACTGACAGATTGATTGATTGCGGGGATGTGCGAGATTTTATATAGTAAAGATATTCGTGAAACCATTCCGAGAAAAAGAACAATGCCTCGGTCAAAAGTTTATTCAGCCGAAAAATATATCAGGTGTTCGAACGATTCCACGAATAAACTTCAGCATTTAACAGTTACAATTAGATCATCAGTTATTAGATCGTCATAATCAATATACAGCAGCAAAAAGTACAATGCCTCGAATAAAAGCGTATGCCTCAGCCAAAAAGTATACGAGAAGACATCACGCTCGAAAGATTTTATCTCAGCACTTTTGTCACTTGCAGCATTTTAAATTGAAGCGCAATTACATATATCTATTGAAAAACATATATCTATTGAATAGTTATCGGATTAATATTTAACAGATCAGATTATCGAACTGATATTTAACAAAAACAACTATCAAATTGATATTTAACAGATATCAAATTATCAGTTCATTTTCAACTTCAT
>NW_017259227.1:0-10508 GCF_001594045.1 Atta colombica | reverse complement strand
ACACACACACACACACACACACACACACACACACACACACACACACACACACACACATATTTATTCATTTATTTACATGCTGGTCAAAGTAGCGGAAATAAAAACATATTAATGTGATATAACATTTTATTTAAAGAAATCTTACAATTCTTCCTGACATCGCAACCACTAATAAATATTTTAAATACATTTTGCAAAATTGATAATTATCGGCAAATCTTATTATTTATTTTGAAAGAATAATAATTCCTTAATAAATTGATAATTTAATAAACTGTGATTAATAAGCATTCATTAGTGAAAAATATTTTCATTAATAAAAAAAATTTACCAAGTTGCATCATATTTAATGTACATTTTTTAGTAATAATCCTTTTTATGAAGTGCAGTCTTTTATATAAAGAATTATATAATGCTATTAATGCCAGTTTACTAAATTATTATTAATGAATTATTAACATCAGTTTATTTAATTGTTATTAATGAATTATTATTATTCCAAAATAAATATAAGACTCACCGATTATTGTCATTACTTAAATTTGTAGTGAATCATATTTATTGAATCGATTTATGATTTAAATTTGCAAAAATATGTTTGCAATTGCAATATGTTTATTTCTGAACTTTCATTCTCTGTAAAAATAATTCAAGTAATTAAATTATATTACAATGATTATGATCGACTATGAATTTTTCTTATAAGAAGGAAGACTATAAGAAGGAAGACAGAACTTTGTTTTCATAAAATTCGTTTTTATAACATATCTTGTCACTTCGACTTCTGTTTTAATCTATTTCTACGGAAGTTCGTCATAATTACATCACAATTTGATGTACTATGAACTTTATTGGAAAAGAAGATGTAACGATCGATTGTGTGACGAAGTCTACGCAAGTGTGAACAACCTTGCGGGCCTCGAATGGGCAATTCATCATATCGACCTGTATGATGCAACTCTGTATATGCGTTCTCGCTCATCTTCCAGGAGAAGTTCCACAGCCACGTTCGTTTCTCATGTCCCTTGACGTACACGAAAGCATCATTTTTAGCAAATACAGCAGCAATGATCAGGTGTTTCGCCTTGCTGTAGGGAACTATCTCGTCGCAATCCATGATAAGCACTCAACCAGGAAGCGCAAAATCTATCGGATCTTTTCAAAAATTCCCATGGCATGGCAGTCGTAAAAATGTAATGTGTGAGAATGCTCTGTTTCGCTACTTTTTTGATGATAAATCTTTTTTTGATGCTGCATCCTTGCAAATAAATGTTGGTATGACCATGACGAGCAATTCTTCAAGACTGTGCTCCACATCGGTTTTTTCCTCCTTTTAAAGTTCTAAATATCTTGCTGATCTTGCAATTTACATAATCTTGCGTTGGACAATGAATAGTACTCGATTACACGATCGTGTATGATGAGGGAAGAGACGGTAGTATTGGCGGGCACATTCTCCTTGCAGTCAAATTCTATGCGTACGTCCACAGTGGTGTTCTTAAGGGATTCGTTCTATCGCGAGTAATCAATGATCGCAAAAAGCCCTTTCTCGATAAACGAGAGTACGTTGAGCAGTGTTTTGAAGCAGTTGATTCCACAATATGTTTTATAAAAATGCGCATACATATCAAACAGGATGACGTTTTTTTTTTTGTCAAAATTCAGATTTAAATCGTCATACAGATAAAATTCTGAATTTAGATCTTCACGTCATTCAAATTACAATCATCGAACACGCTAACGTCTCGTGATACGACATTTTTTCGACCGGTTTGCGGAGCAATGATAACATATCGTGGCATCTCAAGTTGCTGTTTTGACAACTCATGCAGCTTGGTCGTATTCTGTAACAGAAGATACAGATCCCACGAGCGAAAACTCATGCTCAGATAATGACTACTTTCCAATGCTCGCAGCATTGATAATCTATTGATCTCGTTTAACGCAACATGAGGTATCCGCCACTATACTTTGAATAATTCAATCTCAGGCTCCGTCACAGGATTTCAAGCAATTGTAATCATTGCGAGCTCATATCAAAATCAATTCGTGGTGAACTTTCGGTGAAAATTCGTGGTGGACAACTACACGTTTGTAATTTTCTCGCAAAAGTCCAACAGCATGTTGAGCGGCACGCAAAAATTAAAGTCTACCTCCGTGTCGGATCTAGAGTTCCATTCTGCATTAGGGCAATCAAAGTTTTATCGTACGTTATTGATAGTTTTGATGATAATTCCAAGATTTTTGTTGCAGTCAATCTTCACACCGTTCATATCGATATTTTTAACGTTTCATCGACATTTTTCTTTCTACTCGTGATACCTTGTCCGTGCTTGGGAATACTAGGGATCGAAATAAACGCTGCGTCCTTCCAGGCGATTATGACGTTGCAGTTCTTCCAGCTGACGCTGCGCCGCTTTATTATCGTTTACTGCCGACTCTCGCTGTACCACCGACTACTAATCTGAGAATCCTGAGCAGTGGTAGAACAGGCAAGACGTGTTTCGCTATTAGAATCCACTTGCTCTTCTTCTTCCTTGTTTTTAAATATCAATCTTTGTTTTGGCCTTCATAGGCCAAACTCCTGTGGCAGCCAAGCTGCTGCTACGGCTCTCTCTCTAACAGTCGAATCATTCGTGGTAATCCGTTTCCGCGTCTTCTCGGCGAGTATTGTCAACTGCGTGTCATTTAGCAAGATCGTTGCTGTGCGAATACGCTATGTCGTGCTCGCGACACGCAGCATCCAATAAATTAATTCCAATAAATTAATTCCTTGATCACCTCTAACCAATCGCTTCTCCAATTGCGTTCCCAGATTGCAAAATCCCTGATATCTGGAAATATGTAGTTCGAAAGGAAGCGTGTTTATCGCACGATTTAACAAGTTTCTCGATGACAATTCTTTATCAAAATCGTCGGGTCGTCGATATGCGTTTGGTATTCGGTAAATTGTAATGCTTCAGGTACCGACGTTGTATTTCCGAATCTGCTCGTATATGTTCTGATAATCTATCTCACACAGATTTATGCAATTTTCAAACTTTTGCAGCAGTGCAATTTTCTGTATATATTCCAGTTTTTTTTAGGTTAAACTATGCAGATCATCCGACTACGAAAAACATTGATTACTGATCGATTTTACTCTACGCAGCTCTATAAATAAATAGGCCGCTCGCGATATAGTTTTCAGTATTATTGTGGAAAGAGAAAATATGCGGTTCGTGCGCCAGTCACGGGCGATTAAAATGATGAATCTTGACAACAAAATGCAAACCGATAAAGAGACGCGCAAACATAACGACATGCTACCGTGCTACATCTATATGTGCTGTCGTCTACGGACCATCAAATTGTGCCAAGACGAACATGCTGATAAGTTTGTTGGAAAGTCTGCACGATGTACGATTCAAGTACGTGTACGCGAAATCACTGCAATAACTAAAATATCGACACCTGGCGAATTTGTTAGCCCCGATCGAAGAAATCTTATTTTACATTCTCCAATATAGCGATGTCATTCGAACGAGGCGCTTCCGAATTCCATTTTTATTTTTGATGACATAGCATGTGATGACAAGCAGGACGCGTTAAGAGAGTAATGGGACTACACGCGGACATCGACTGCTTCTATCTTTGTCAGACGTACGCAAAGATATCGAAGTGCCTTATACGCGACAATGCAAATCTTGATTCTGTTCAAACAAGATGATATCAATCTGAAACAACGATTATGTGATTACCGATACGTCCTATAAAGATTTCTGCAATTTATGTCGTAAATGTTGGCAGTAAAAGTATGGATTTCTAGTGATTGACAAGGACAGTGCGCTTATCGATGGGCGATACAGAAAAGGATTTAATGACTTTGCAATATCATGACGTGATCAGTTGACTTCGATACGTTAACATAGACAACAGCAAAGATTGTGAAAAGATAGCTAAGGAGATTGTGAAAACGAGCGATTCGATTCGCAAAAGGTATCGCGCGAAGACTGGCAAAATGGAGGAAGATATCGCATTGGAGAGTCACTTCAAATTCTATTATCGACCCGTTGAAGCAGATTATTGAAAACACTGTTGAATCCTCCAAGGATCCTATTATGATTGAAACATTCTTTTCAAGAGGAGACGAAGAACCAAAAGAAAATGATCGAGTGATTTATACGACCATCTTATACAGGCTTCCACCTGTGAAATCAATATTGAGTCAAACGAAAACCGTACCATATACTTTGAACGAAGTGTCTGAAATAACACAATAGCGCGATTTATCACCGATTTATCGAAGAAATTTTCGAGGTTGCCGATGAACTGCTAACATCTATTCAACACCTGCTTCAAACATCCGAGAGGCAAGAAAAGCTGCATGCAAATGGTTCGTTGGGACAGAAATATCTGAAAGCGGTCCTGAGCGATAAGAAAGTCAACATAGACGTTGAAATTTATTTCAGCGACGAAGGAACGATGCTCGATGACAAACGTATCACTTTGTACAAAAACGATGACATAATTATAGATGGGAAAAGATATGATGAATACTAGGCTTGTACGAATTAATTTTCACTGGGCTTGTTCGAGTGAAATTTTCCAAGTAACGGACGATGACGTACAAATCTACAGTAGCATTCTGCTGACAACAAATGCTCACGGCGCAGTCATAGCTCGAGTAATCAAATAATGAATAGAAGGGATACAAGTATAAGAACATAGCAGCGCCATTAGTGTCGGGTAAAAATGTTGGTACAATAATATACAAAAGAATGGATTTAACATGTACACGATAACGCTGAACGACGATAACAAGATCTACATCCATTGAGACGATTTTAACGAAATTGTGGATCATCTACGATTGCTCGAAGTCTCGCGCCAGGCAGATCACAATGGTCAGAACAACGAGATTCTATCGATTATTGAAGAGCTTCGCAAAGCCAGTCTGATGAATTAATCTCGATCTATACATGTCTTTCAATTGATCGCAATGCCGATCAACAAGTTTGGACTATCGCTTGGAGGAGGAAGTGAATTGTATTATCAGTGGCGTGGATTGCTCAGAAATTATGTGCGTGATAACGCTCTTTGCATAGTCATAGCTTGACAGTCACAGCTTGACTTTGACGCAAAGTTGAGCGCAAAATTCGAGTAGTGCTACCGGTGGATGATGCTAACGCAAACAAACGATACTGTAGTCAAGATTTGAAAGATCGTCTGAATGAAATCGAGAGAAAGATTGTAGCCACAAAATAATGTGCAGGTTATACTAAACGAATTTGAAAAGATTCGAAAAGTGCATCGTATAGTATAATTATCCGCAATGTCTGAGAAATGTCTACTGGTTGACGAATTACATGCTTCGATGAGAAGAAGTTTTCCGTGAAGACATGTCACAGTACACGCATACGATGACCTGTGATTGGCGGATATGGTCGAGCGATACGTTCTCATACGCGATTCAACAGAAGTTACTATTACATTCTCACTGTTATCAACATGCTGAGTAGCACGATCCTCTCAAAGTCTCTCAAAGCCAAGAGCGGAAAGAGATGATGAAGGCGATCGCAAAGATAATTCGAGACAATGAAAGATGTCCGAAAAATTTGAATACTGAGGAAAGGAATTTTACAACTCAGATGTGCAGAAACTCTTGAAGATGCATAATATCAAGCATTATTCCGTAATGAAGGTTTCGGTCATCTGGTTCAACCGTACATTGAAGAACGACATGAGAAAACAATTTTTATGGAATTTACAAATAGATCGACATCCTGCCGCGTCTCGTATTCAAATTACAACGCGCGAAAACATCAACTAGGTATGCGTTCCGTCCCTGCGACGTTATCCCTACAATCGCCGACAGGCTCTTAACCACAATTTAAAATCGCGTAAAAATTGCCACATCCGCGCGAAAAAGTGAGTGATTCGATACGCGTGAGCAAATTCAAGACAGTTTTTAATAAAAATTACATGCCAAATTGGAGCACGGAGGTATTTAAAATTATCAAAGTGCAACAAACTAATCCAGTGACATATCTTCTGAATCATTCTCGTGGAGAGCCTATTGCCGGAAGATTCTACAAATATGAATTGTATAGCGTTGCTAAGCTCGACGTGGATTCATTAAAAAGGTGTTGCGCAAGAGGGAGAACGAAGTTTACGTAAAATGGTTGCGATTTGACAATTCACACAATTTGTGGATACATAAAGATAATGTATTGTAAAACTTATATTTATCATAAAAATATAAATACGTATTATACATATTATAAATATCATATACATATTGTATTTACATATTATACATACTATATTATAAATATTATACATACTATATTATACATATTAAACATGTTATATACATATTAAATATACTATTCAATACAAATGTTTTATTTATATCAGTAATGTTTCCATGGCAGCGCGTCGATGGAACCTGTCACGATATACTGCTTATCGTCGTACGGACGCAATTTTTGTTTCTGATATAATATACACATCGTGCAATTTTGATCTTATGCATGACTGCCTGCGCGTCACTTCGATTGCGTTATTCTATCACCGCTTGTAATCCTCGATAGCTACAGACCTCGCTATAACGTTGCTCTTGACGCCCTTTGCCTTCTTCTTTCTTTTCTTCTACACGCAAGGCATACATTTTCGCTCTAAGCCCAACGAATTCAATCATAGCACCAGGAACATAAGACCAGGAACTTTTTTATTTACGAGCGGAATGCTGTATGCGTTTTCACTCGAGTAATCGCTCGTGTCAAATCTATTGTAATTATATCGCATTTCATGATATCGTAGATGTCGTCACATTCTATGAAACTATCAGTATCGATATACATAATTTTGCATTTTTCGTGAAACAGTGGTGTACTCAAGTACTCATGGTGAAATTCATTATAAATATGTCTTGGATAAATCGAGGATGCACATATCCACGTATATCAAACTTTACTTCGAGTGAAGTTGAACTGCTTACGCAGTTCTATCATAACGAGGTTCTTCGAAAAGACGCTACGACTGTTCAGCATCTTCCTGCCTTCCCATTGTGTTAATATTTTATATCGACGCGATCGTGTATCGGTCTCCATAGTTTTGTCAAATACGCGTTAATTATAAGTTTATGTAAATTTTTTTCAAAATTATTTTTAGCCAAACTTCTAAATATTGTGTTTAGTTCTATATAATCGCGTAGCCATGGAGATTGCGAGAATTGTAGTATACAGTGAACCTTAAACTTTGCGATACAGAGAGTCATGAGTACTACTACGATGTATGACGTAACGCTGTTTATCGCATAATGTTGCGAGAAGTTTATCATCGCATTTGCCGGGTGGTTTCTTTATAGGTTTCTCTCGCGTTGGACAGAATGATGGGTCAGTATACGCGTCATGAAAATGCTGCAGGTACTTCGCGTCCATCTCGAGAATATTGCCGAATTTAACGCTATGGTCATTAAGTCAAAATTTTTTTTACGTCATTGATCCATAAAAATCGATATAAGGCAAGGATTGATATATTGTTCAGCTGTACAAATTGTTGATATCGTAGTATATCAAATACGATGACGGTTTCGATAGATCGTATGATGGCATGTAAAGGATCTTTCAATAAGGATGTTCGATTTTTAAATGTAAATAAAACAAGTTGTGTGTGAGATATCCATTCAATTTTTTTTTATTTGAAAGAATATTTTATGGCATTATGGAATATAAATGGTCGCTCAAATGTCCGCCGCGGCATCGCTTGGTGACACGTATTCGGGCGGTCCAATTTTCGATGACTTTCTCGCATAAATCTGGCTGAATTTGCTGAACGGCGTTGTTATGTTGACTTTGAGAGCATCAATTGTTTGCGGTTTATTCGTATAAACCTGCGATTTAAGATAGCCTCAAAGGAAGAAGTCTAAAGGCGTTAAATTGCACGATCTCGATGGCCAGTTCACGTCGCCGCCGTGCGAGATAAACAATGCTCTCAAATCGCTCGTGCAGAATGTCCATCGTGCGGTGTATAATGATATCAGCTAATATACTTTGCCGATGTAATATAAGAAATTTTTTCGAGGACCTTAACATGTTTTGGCGACAACGTCATCAATGTAATATACATCTGCATTTGATACAATAATATTAGGTGTACAACTTTGCTTCCGCCGTTTTCTTATAGATGGCTTTAGTGGTAAGTAGTGGTCGAAATAAATAGATCATAGACGTCATACAATAAACTTGGGCATCTGTCAACATAACCCCATAGAAACATTAGTCGATTTGTGTCTGCATCATAAAGTTATTGTCGATTGAAAATGTCAGTTTACGAGCCAAATTCTCGTCATTTGCGAGAGGTTTTAATTTTTTGCTTCAATATGAAGAAATCTGCGGCTGAGGCTCATCGAATGCTCTCAAATACTTATGGTGAGACCGCTATTAATGAAAGAACGTGTCGTGAGTGGTTTCAACGCTTCAAAAACGGTGATTTTGACATCGAACACCGGCATAGCGGTGGAAGAGAGAAGGTTTTCGAAAATGCAGAATTGGAGACATTACTTGAGCAAGACTCGTGTCAAAATCAAGAAGAATTGGCACGATCATTGGGAATGATTCAACAAGCCATTTCAAAACGCCTCAAAGCCATGGGAATGATTCAGAAGCAAGGAAATTGGGTGCCGTACGAATTGAAGCCGAGAGATGTTGAACAGCGTTTGTTTGTTTGTGAATAGCTGCTTGAAAGGCAAAGACGGAAGGGATTTCTGCATCGCATTGTGACTGGGAACGAAAAATGGGTTCATTACGATAATCCCAAGCGCAGAAAATCATGGGGAGTTCCCGGCCATGCTTCCACGTCGACGGCCAAACCGAATATTCACGGCTCCAAAGTGCTCTGTATTTGGTGGGACTAGCTCGGCGTAGTGTATTATGAACTGTTAAAACCGACTGAAACAATCACAGGCGATCAGTATCGAACGCAATTCATGCGTTTGAGTCGAGCATTGAAAGACAAACGGCCGCAATACAACGAGAGACACGATAAAGTGATTTTGCAGCATGACAATGCTCGACCTCATGTTGCGAAAGTGGTCAAGCCATACTTGAAATGGGAAGTCCTATCCCACCCGCCGTATTCTCCAGACGTTACTCCCTCTGACTATTACTTGTTTCGATCAATGGCACACGGCCTGGCTGACCAGCACTTCCGGTCTTATGAAGAAGTAAAAAATTGGATCGATTCGTGGATAGCCTTAAAAGACCAGTTTTTTCGACGTGGGATTCGTACGCTACCCGAAAGATGGGAGAAAGTAGTGGCCAGCAATGGACAATACTTTGAATCATAAATGTATAACCAGTTTTTTACAATAAGCCTCGAATTTCGGAAAAAAAACGGCGGAAGCAAAATTGTACACTTAATATTATTCGCATATACAGTGTGTTTCATTTTAATCGCCCCAAGCAAATATTTCGAAAAATATGGAAGATACAAAAAATATTTCAGACAAAAGTTGTATGGTTTCGAGGGGGGACATAACGGTAACATTGATTTAACCTTGGGTTGGTTATCAAGATCAGACGAAGGTCACATTAAATTTTTTAAATAGAACCCTCCCCATTTTTTATTACATATTCTTGTAGCTTACATCAATAACTTTCCAAAACACTCGAATAAAATATTTTTTCATTATTTTTCGAATTATGAGGCCTGAAATTCATAGTATGTTTTGGCATTAGCGTTACTCAAAATGTACCGGCCAGTGGAGGCAAGACCCGAGGTGAATGAATTGATATGTAAAATTCTACATACAGTTGCAGAAGACACATTTAATTCACGACTAATTTGACGTTGTCTAATGTGTGGATTCATTATTACCATTCTTAGTATAGATAATAGCATCGTCGTTATTTGGTTTTTTAGAACGTTTGCGTTTCATCAATTCCCCCGCTCTAATTGTTAAATTGCACATACGCGCAAAATTGCTTTATGATTGAGATGTCTCCTATACCTATCTCCATACTGACGAGCTGCTTCTCTAGCATTATTATTAGCGGCCTAAAAAATACCAATTATATCAACTATTTCTGATGGCGGATAATTTGCCATGTTAATAGTGACACAATTAACGGAAGGAAACAAAATGAGTTTACTCTATCAAATAAATCGTTGCAATAAGTCACTATATATTTATTCTTATTAGAGAGATGTTTTTGATATTTAATATTTAATCCTTGAACAGCGAACGTCGTGAAACTCGAACACAGCGGATGCAGGATTAAATGTGATCTAGGAGAGCTATTGTTTCAAAACATTGAAAAATAGTTTTTTTATTGTAATATACCCTGGTAGAAAAATTTCGCTGAATGTTTTGGAATACTTTTCAGCAAAATTTCAGCATTTCAGAAAAATTTCAATTTCATTTTGGCTATTTCCACTAAGTTGTTACAAAACATCGATTGACATACATAAAACAGGAGAGGATTACTTGTCTCATGCGTCTTATTGGAATTTGTGCATTTTTA
>NW_017259226.1:86906-91387 GCF_001594045.1 Atta colombica | reverse complement strand
CGGCCGAATCGCGCAGCTCCGGCGTCCTGGATTCTTCCACTTTTCATAAAGCAGATATACTGCGTACTCTTTTAGTTCGTTATCTTATCTATTTCATGTTTGTCTTGTTTATTTGTGCGTCCCGAAAATTTTCTGCATTGGTTTGTCGTTCTTTCGTGCTAGAGCATCGCGAGTTTTACAGAATAATTGGCGATCGCCCCCGCCTCCCCTTGAGAGCTTATGAATTTTGCGTCGTCTCATCAGACTATAGATGAAGAGACAGCCAGGGCCGAGAATCGAAAGAGAAGCGATTGAGGATTGCCCAGCATTCTACAAGATGGATAACACGCAGGTAATATCGCTGTACATTTCGATATTTTTTCGCTTTGAAATATGTTCTACCATATTATAGACGCATGGCGGAGGGATCACGAGGGTAGCAGCCGGGGATGGCCATTCTATGCCCAAGTGTCGGCGAGAGATTCCATGACGGAGCTTGCGGAGATCTTCTCTGAAAAGTAGCGAAGATACCGATTACTGGAACACCGACACCAAGATGTGAGTCTCCCGCAGAACAAAGATCCGGAAAAGTCTCCTAAGTGGCCGAAGGAAACTCTGCGACCCAGTCGAATTCCGTGCGCCAGGACACAAGATACGTGAACGACACGGCTCGCGCGATTCGCGGAGCCCGCAGGGCCGCGCGCCAATTAGGCGCGATAAGGCCTCCTTACGGAAATAGCATATCTCCAGAAGGATTAGCGCCCGGCATTTATGCTGTGGCGAGCGAGTGAGGAGCACGAGTGAAGAACGCAGGATACCAAAGATCCCGGATAACGAGGGGAAGGCCTGAGAGGAGGATTAATGGGATGAGACGAGCGCCACGAAATTGTAAGATCACCTTGTTCGAGAGGCGCGTGCCATGATCATTGTCGGATTTCATATATGAGACGCACGCGAGGTGGTTCTGTGTCAGGTTTTTCGCGGTTGTGTTTAAGCGCGCCGCCTCCCGCGACGACTTGTTACGAGATTTTCGGGAGTTACGTTATTTTCCGCGTCCGCCTAAGTTACAGCCTAATCATTTTCGTTAAGTCTTGTCGCGTACTAATTTGTTTCTCGTTTGTATCGGAACTCTGTATTGTGGTGTCTGCGTGTTCTTTATCTCTTTCCTACATTCTGTACGACGGTTCGAAATCCCCGCGGACAAGAACGACGTCGCGTCGTGTTTGTGGTAACACCATTTCCTATCTCGGCTATTAAAGCTATCGTCGAGCTATTGTTCGTGCGATTTGCGAGTATTCTTACGTGCCGTCGAGAGTTAGCGTAATTAATACGCCCTGCATAGAACATCGAGACATGTGCAAGGCTAAAATAACGCATTTCGATCGCATGCTGTGGTCGTGATCTTATCGACGAGTACGAATGAGAGATTAGCAAAATAAAATTTGTCACTTTTATTATTTAATTAATTATTGTGTGATTTGTTGTCATCGCCCTTTTCGTGTTTCCAAATAATTCTCTATTCTCGACCGCCCCCTCTGCTATTCCCGAGGCTGAGCTGCCGGTTACGAGCTGCCGTCGGTGTTTACAGTTCTGTAAAATAACGCATAGAGAATATCCCGATTAATTTCGAATAAAGAGTGGCATGCTCAATCGTGCCTGGCGCTCAACTATCGAGAGCTTACGTTGTCCTCAAGAGTGGCCGCGACAAAAAAACATTTTCTGTCGCGTTTCTTTTAAGGTCAAATGAATCCTCGTTGTAAAAAAAAGAAATTCTACCTAACAGAGAGAATATTAGCTGCGAACACGTGATAAAGTTGCATCACGCTCGTGAGTGCAGTACTTTTAAATGGAATGCAGTTAAATGTATCGATATGAGCATTCGCTGTGATCACGTGTTCAACATTAATTAAAGACACCTTACATAGGAGCGCCAAGTGTCGAGCTAAGAGTATATTCACACAAACTTGCATGCATAAATGTATGCATAACGAAAATTATTCAATCACATTTTAAGTGCGTCTTTATAAGAAAAATATTGGAAAGATCGGAAATTCATACAAAGGTCTGAAAGAAGGAGAAGAAAAATATTGGATAATTTTCTTTATGCATTCATTTATGCGACAGTTTGTGTGGATATATTGGGAAAAAGTTCGTGACGTTTTTCCTGCTAGATGGCATTAAATGCTCAGCAGTTGGCAACTACTAATCGCATTGGCAACACTAGACGTGCGTTTAAAAAGTGACATTTTAACCTTTGTTTTGAGCCGAAAAAGATTGAAATCGGTGAAGTGGATCAAAAGTTACTTTATTTTGAAAATGGAAATAAATAAGGAAAAAATTTGCTACATTTTGTACTACGATAAAGGCAAGAATGCTGCACAGGCTTGTGAAAAAATTTGCGCTATTTACAGTGAAGATACTTTATCAAAATCAGCAGTACGGAAATGGTTCGCTCGCTTTCGTGCTGGAAATTTCGATGTGAAAGATGAATCTTGCTCCGGTCGACCAATCATTGAAAAGTTCGATGAAATCATGGTAAAAGAGCGTGATAATCATGTGAGCACTGTGGAGATTGCCAGGGAACTAGGCATCGATTACAAAATAGTTTTAAATCATTTACACAAAGCTGGATACAAAAAGAAATTCGATGTTCCTCACGAGTTGAGTGTTAGGAACATGATGGACCGAATTGACATTTGTACGCTACTGAAACGGAATGAAATTGAGCCATTTCTGAAGAGAATGATAACTGGAATGATGAAAATGGATCACCTACGACAATCCAACTAGAAAAAGATTGTGGATAAAGAAAGGAGAGAAGGCGCAAGCAATCGCAAAATCTGAATTGAGGAAGAAGGTGATGTTGTGTGATGGGACTAAAAGGAAATCGTTCACTATGAGCTGTTATCGTCCAATCAAACAATTAATTCCGAATTCTACTGTGAACAACTGCAGAGATTACAACAAGCAATTGAGAGGAAGCGGCCAGAATTAATCAATAGGAGAGATGTCGTCTTCCATCACGACAACGCTCGACCACATACATCTTTGATTCGGCAAAAATTGCGAGAGCTTAGCTGGGAAGTTTTAATGCATCTACCATATAGTCCCGACATAGAACCCTCAGACTATCATTTGTTTAGGTCTCTGCAGAACTCTCTTAATGGTGTAAAGCTAGCTTCAAAAGAGGCCTGTGAAAATCACTTGAAGCAGTTTTTCGATCAGAAACCACAAAAGTTCTTCTATTGCGATGGAATTATGGCTCTGCCCCAAAAATGGTAAAATATAGAAAATAATGGAGCATATTTGGATTAAATAAATTGATTTCAATACTCTAAGAAAAACACTTCAATTTTACTAAAAAATCGCCACGAACTTTTTCCCATGCCCAAAATTTATAAGAGTCAGAATCTAAATACACATACGTGTAAAAAAACTATACAAATTTTACTTAAGACATCTTTTCATGTATTTTATTGTTCCAATGACAATTACTTACGTATATGAGTATGGATAGCATATATACGGAAGCGTTAATAATTAATTCTCAAAAATGATATGTCGTGATGTAATTTGATTACACATGGCTGAATTTGTAAAAAAATAATCTTTAATTTGGTAAAAAAAAATTAAAAATTTAAGAAAATTACGGGTATTTTGTTAAATAAAAAGATAAAAAAAATTTTTTTTCTTTATATCAATAAAGTTGAACCGTATAACTTTTGTAAGGAAATTTTTTTCTATCTTTTATTTACTTCTGACGATATTCGACTCGAAAAAAAAATACATTCTTTTTAAAGGGGTGTTTTACCCTTTAAACATGAATTAGCGCACGTATAAAAAAATATGTGTCTCTTAGATCTTCGTGTTTTATAACATATTTTATGGAGAACCAAATCGGTTCCGGACAGTTGTAAAACTTCCTTTGTTAGAATGAATAATGTTATAATTTAAGCCACCCTATATTTACGAAAGTAGGGCATGATCCTCCATTTTAGATTTACTAACCATCTAGAGATCCTATAATAAGAGTTTGCGAAAGCGGGCACAATTTCTGAGTGGTCTAGTTTCCACCAAGGGTTTAACCGGATTAGAATGTAAGAACTAAGCAATTACAGTCGAGTATTCCTCTGTTACAATCGAACAACAGGGGAATGCTCAATTGTAGTTGGTTCTTACATTCTGATCCGGTTTAAATCCTCAGTGGAAATTAGGTCAGTGTGTACTCAGTTTAGACAAACTACGCTTTTTTTGCGAGTCAAAAGGTTTGTTCGCGTCGCATGCTCCAAATTAACCCAGAGAGCATTTGGATCATAGGTAAAATGGCGATTGGAGCAATTGCATTCATGTGCTCCAATGTTCAGTGATACGAACGGATTTAGGACAAATGAGCTTGTCACCTAATCTAATTCGTGAGACCACTCGAACGGATCAGACATGTGCCTCGTTTCGTTTCGGGTATTTTATTATGTTACCTCGATTATTTGAAAAGCGTTTTTATG
>NW_017259226.1:75636-86806 GCF_001594045.1 Atta colombica | reverse complement strand
TGATTTATTTGATTTATTTATTTTATTTATTTATTCTTTTTATTTTATTTATTTTATTTTATTATTTTATTTTATTAATATTATTGCATATTATATTATATATTATATTTTTATATCAAAAACGTATTTATTAAATTTTTATACAAAATGAATCTGAAATACTTTTTTCGAAACAGTATGTTTTCAAGTATTACATGTGTGCGTAACATCCCTCAATCGTACCACTTTCTGAAGTGAGACAAATGGAGCGTGCTCTTAATTGATCCATGTATACTCTAACGCGACGCGAACATCTAGTCTCTATGGTTCCGGTGAACAAATATACAGCGAACGTATTGGAGCATGTTGAGCATGTTGGAGCGTGCGACGCAATAAATCTAGTAGCTAATCAAAAATAGCGTTCGTAGATCCATGCCTGCCAACTGCGAAGAAATAAATAATGTTGCTACAACTGATCTTTATACATTTTCGTCAGATCTCTATGTATCTTTTTCTGTTTGTTTCGAAACGTGGAGCTACATCAACTGTCAAGCAAGTGTCAAACACGATTTTAAGAGTTTATTAGAGTTCGTATTACGATATTATTTGAAATAAATTCCTATTGGAATTATTCAATTATTCCTTCGATTTCTATTGTGTTTCTTAAGAAAAACGTAATAACTCCGTAAATGAGAATTCCGCCAAGCTATACATTGGTATAAGTATTGTTGGTATAAATTGTATTTATTTATTTATTTATATTGATGTATTAATTTCTTCATTTATCAAGAAAAAATGTTTTATATATAATTGTATATACATATATACGTGTTGCTTCATTCCAACAAACGAGAATGAATTGAAATGGATTCAGATTTTCAGAAATATTGATTCATGAATGTTAAAATGAATGCTTTTCAGTCCTGAATGCATTTTTATTCATTTATTCATTTTATTCATTAGGAATTGTATGGAGCATATCTCTATGTCTTTCAATCTAAAAATAATATTAGCTTTTTCTGTGCACATAACAAATAATATGAATACTGTTCAATTTAAAAGTTTGAATAGGAAATGCAGTTTTTCAATCCAATTACATCCAATTGAATCTAATTGAATCCAATTGAATCCAATTAAATCCAAAAAAGTATTCGCTATTTAAAATACACATTCAGATAGAAAAAAATTTTAATTCATTTTCGTTTGCTGGGATTCTTAGTTATGTAAGAAACGAAAAAAAAATAGAACGAAGTTTACAGCGTGAACCCAAAAGATGCGTTCGGCATTGCAAATTGGAAGCGTCCGTTTGTTCTTTTATCTCGAAAATCGTTTGGCAACGCATCTTTCTGCTGTCATCTCATCTCTGCGTCCGATATTAACATTTCTAGAGCCAATCGAGCTGCTCAATCCATTCCGGATTCAAAGATCGAATTCGCAGAGCTAATAATGCAGATTTTCGCGCTTAAATTAAATTCATAACCTGTACATTTATGATAATCATCCAACTAATTCGTTAACACATACATTCATCTCTTCTATTTTATAAATAGTGTATTTGAACTATTGTAATGTTTGATTCTACAAACGCTCAAACAAATGCTATCAAATAAAAATGATGGAGTACATTATGTACAATATTTAATGAGAAAAGTAAGTTTTTAATTCTTTTCCTCTTTATGAATTTGAAGTTACATATTTGAAAAGAATTTGCTAGTTTTGCTTAATTTTTAGATCACAGTTTATGTTGCACATCCCAATAAATGAGAATGGATTAAAATGGATTAAAATTTTTTTAATGTGTACTTTAAATCCATGAAAATGAATTGAATGGATTCAAGCTGACATTAGTTTAATATTCGAAAAAAAAAATGTTCATCTTTAAGGTTTAAAATTTTATTCCTAAAACATTTATAATAATTATACTTAAAATTAATTATTTCAAATTAGTATTAAAAAACGCATCTTAATGGGATTCGAACCTGGGTCCTCTGGATTATGAATCTTCTACGTTACCCGTTACACCACTTCTTCAATTAATAAATGTAATATTTATTCTCTTCAATTACAACCAGCTAAACTAGTAACGAAATTATATAGATATAATAAAAATATCATTTAACAGATATAATAAAATATATAAACAATTTATATTACTATGAGACAACATTGGGTAAATGTCGGATAATCTAATCTTGCTTGGCCGATGTCGCGCGCCGTGAGCCTAATATTCGGGCTGTGTTCGACTTAGTTTGCGAGTGTTTACATCGATCATTCATTTTATTTCTAACTAAAGATAAACAAATGAAGCTCAATTATTTTTACGTTACAATTTTTTTGACTTAATTAGATTAAAACGAAAAATTTCCTCCTTATAATTTTAAATAATTTAAGTAGCATTTATGGTTCATTTTAAATAAAAACTTTTTTTTATTAGATTGAAAAACTGCATTTCAGAAGATTGAAATGAGCAGTATTCATGCCATAAAAACATAACAGTATTCACATTGCACAGAAATTGTTGATATTATTTTTGAATTTAAAAACTTGAATTAAAAAACTGTACTTTCTGTTCATAATTCTGAATTAAGTAGTATTCACAATGCACAGAAAATGCTAATATTATTTTTGGATTGAAAGATATAGAAATATGCTCTATGCAATTCGTATAAATGAATAAAAATGCATTCAGGATTGAAAAAGATTTATTTTAACATTTCATGAATCCATATTTCTGAAAATCTGAATCTATTTTAATCCATTTCAATTCATTCTCGTTTGCTGGAATATAAAATGAAAAAAAATCAAATTGTATTAATATATTAAAGACTCTAACGAATATAAATCAAGTGATGTAATTTAATTGAAAATTTCTTTCGCTTTATTAGAAGCTGATAATAGGTTTATATACTAAAAATAGATCATTACACATGAATGTAGCAGACTCATATGCAAGATGTGTTTTCTAAAAAGAAAATATTACATTGCAAAATAAATTGCAGAAATTTATTTTGCAATATAATATTTTCAAGGTAATTTTTTATTTATTTATAAAAATAAATAATTTCATTTTATAATGTAACTTTAAAGGACAGTTTACAGCTCTGTAGCGTTCGCAATTAATTCTTGGCACTCGGATTGCTCGATCAAGTTCGCCATCTCAGATTTACATTGCCGAACGCACTTAAAGCGAATGAACCTTTCATGCCTACGAACGTCATACGCTCCTAAACGTCGAGCGGAATTTGGACTGCGCGCGGAACGAGAGATAAATAGCGGAAGGCGGAATCGAAAATCGGCCGAGAAATGCAAATCTTGCAGAGTCCTGCACTAATAACAGCGAACATTCATTCAACTGTTGAGTCCACTGAAAATAATCAATTCAACTCATGTTTTCACTCAGCGCGTAAATTAATAATCATTAAAAAAATTGGAATATGGAATTCTCTAATATTTATAAATTCAAGAAACGAATATAAAGGGAAATAGGAGAACTTTGTATTTGAAATACTAAGGGTGCGCATCCATGCAGCGGAACGCGGAACGAGAGCGAAATCAATTACAAGCATTCCGCATCAATTGCAGTTGGTATGGAGCGCTTGTGATTGGTTCCGCTTTTATTTCACATTACGCTATTCGATTACATGAATAGGCACTTTCAGACTAACAATCAATCTTATTATTTGAATTACATGAAGGATATAAAATATTTTCAATCTTTCTATTTGAAATACAAAAAAAAATTCTCTTATTTCCCTTTATATTCGTTTTTTGAATTATTTAGTCTTTCTGAAATAAAAAATATACACAATTGTATTAGAAATACTTGAAACGAAAGTATTTAAAATACATGCTCTCTCTTGCGTTATTATCCTGCTAGCGACTAATTATGTATAGAACTAGCTAAAAAGCGACAGCGATCGCGGATTGCGACAGTAGCTACGCCTACAGTTACGTGCGCTATAAATTTTCAGCATTAGCAGTGTATTAGCAGTATATTGGAACACACTCGTATTGTTTCTTATACTTTACATCGCTTCATATCGTTTGAGATCTCGCGCGTCGCAAGATTCGTAAATGCGTTCAACAGAGAAAATTAATCAATTGGCGCTTAATGATTCTTTAATATGATTGATTCTTGCTTTTAGTTCTTCACTAAATCTAAGCGTAGGAACCAATCGTATTAAAGAAATCATTAAGCGCTGATTAGTTTTCTCTACTGAACGCAGCCAGTGGCTGCGAGTTAGAGTCCCTAAGTTTGTTCGCATCGCACGCTCCAACATGCCCAACACGCTCTAATACGTTCGCATCAAAACCAATATGGCGATTAGATGTTCGCGACGCGTTAGAACATACTCCATGGATCATCAATTAAGAGCATTTAACTTCATTTGCCTCATCTCAGAAGGTGATATGATTGAATAGTACGATATTACGCACGCATGCGTAATGGTTGAAAATGTTTTGTATTGAAAAATTTATTTGTATTTCAGATTTATTTTGTAAAAATGCATTTAATAAATGCGTTTTTGATATAAATATAAAAATATAATATAATTTTATATAGAAAAGTAGGTCATGTAAATGCAATAAATTAAAATGTCAAGGCTAGAGCGATAATTTTTATTCGCAAAATAACTAAATAAGATTAGCCTAGAGCAATATTATTTATTTTATGTATCATATATTAGTTCGTTGACATTGAATGGAAATAATCGCCAAATATTTCATGGGCAGGTAGAGAAGATTAAAGCACGCTTCAAGCGATCAGTAGGCGTATACACTTCGCAGTAGTATTCAGCTATCTTTAAGGCTTAATATCTCGTTAATTATTAGAGAAACTTACAAAATGGTAGCAGAGGACTTTTCGATTCAGTTTAGTCCGTTCTACCTGCCCATGAAATATTTGGCGATTATTTCCAGACATCCTGTATAAATACGTTTTTTTTATTATCACTGATGAAGACTTTGTAAATCAAAACGTTTGAAATTTATAACGTTATACGAATGTAATAAAAAAATTTTATTTTACAGTTAACTACATTTGCTCGTTTTTAAAAAAGCCTTGACATTTTAATTTATAACTTTTATATTTATATTTTTATTAAAAACGCATTTATTTTGTATAAAAACTTTTCAAATAATGGAAGTAAACACAAAATATCCGAAACGAAACAAGGCACATGTCCGACCCGATTCGAGTAGTCTCACGGATTAGGTTAGGTGACATGCTCACTTGTCCTAAATCCATTCATGTCACTGAACATTGGAGCACATGAATGCAACTGCTCCAACCGCCATCCTACCTGTGATCCAAGTACTCTCTGAGTTAATTTGGAGCATGCGAACAAATCTCCTCTAGTAAAGAGTCAAGTCATAAGAAATACTGATCTCTGATTGGTCAGATTTCGAGCCCCTTTAAATCGTTTGCAGATACTTTCGATGCGATAGTGAATCTGTGAATTGATGTAAGCAACTATTTCATGAGGTTTATTTCCTGCACGAGGATTGCATTAGAACTGAACTGAATTGAATTAGTGCAACTGAATTGAACTAGTCTCCAGAACTTCAGAACTGATGAATGTAAGCGTGCAAGCAAAGAATAAGAAATATTTTAGTGCTAAGATAGTAAGCCGATTCTTAAAAAAAAAAAATCGATTTTCGAAATCGATCCATTCTTTTGAGTTCAATTCTTAAGAATCGATTAATCGGATAAAAAAAGAATCAATTCAGAATAATCGATTCTTTCGATTCATTACTCAGCAACCAGTTAGTTTCCAAAAAAAAAATAGGTTCATTTTTTCACATTCTTTTTTTTTACTTTACAAATAAGGTTAAAATGGATTAATTATCAAAATAATGATATTATAAATGACAATATTTATATTATATAGACGAGGTTTCTTATAATTATTATTACATTGTATTCTTTAATCGTCTACAGTGCAGTGCATTAATTCGCTGGGTCATAGTAGATGTCCGACTTATCATGTTTATTTATTACTCAAATACTATCAACTTTACAAAAAAACTGTAAAAGTCATTAATTTTTTCTCATAGAATTCTAAGAATTTTTTCAGAATTTTTTATTAACTTTTTAGTACTGTATTTTCATATTTTCGATAAATCGGACTACTACTATGACCCAGTGAATTAATGCATTGTACATACATATTAATCAACTTATATATATTTTTAGTAGGACTTAAATATAAAGTAGAGAGTCTCTCTCACAGGGAGAGAGTGGCAAAATGCACGTAAATGTCCATCAAAATGAGAATCATGTGATCAGTTTTCTCCATTTTTCCATGCCTATGGAGCTTTGATGCCTATGTCAGAGAAGACGGGTCACGTAATGCAATTTGTCACTCTTTCCTTGTAAGGCTGTCTAGTATAAAGCCCATGGCATTTACAAAAACATAAGGCAGTAAGACATAGCAATAATCGCATCAGCTAATCACAAGATAGAGAACGTAAAATAACTCTATTATAATTGATTGATTTGCTTACTATATATCTTACTGCAATTGCAGTTAGTGCGGAATGCTTGTGATTGGTTCTGCTATCGTTTCTATGCTATTTCACTGCATGAGTAAGCGTCCTTAATTTTTACAAATTAAATAATTAATTAAGATTTGTAAAAATTGAGAATGATCGTCGATATGATTTTCTAAAAAATTGGATCGATTCCGAAAGAATCGAGAAATTAAAAAATTCGAAATTTAAAATCGCTTTTTAAGAGCAAAAAGAATAGATTCTTGATGCATTGATCCAAGAATCGACATCACTAGTGCAAGATAAAAATGGCGTCTTATATTGTTTACATGGAAATATTAGATTCGTGTGATAAAAATGAATGCAATTCCATTAAAAAAAATTCTTAATTAAAGATAATAACGACACAAAATATTTTTATAGGCTTGCTATTATTTATATTTATCATTTTATTACTCATAAATTTTCAGATAATTATTTAGAAGACGCCGCTCATCTTCAATTTTAATAAAATTATGCTCATTGCCGCATTTGTATGAAATGAAAGAATTTGGCAATAAAATGTCATGTCTAGGCAAATCGAGATATTAAGGATTAAAGTTGATGACATTATGGTTAGGAAATCTGTTACACCTCTGCTTAATGCAGCCCTATGTACGTATTTTAGTTTATTTATTTAGAATCGTTACTTCACTTCCGATTTTAATAAAATTAGACTCATTCGATGCATTTCTATTTAAAACGAAAGCATGCTCTGTTCTTGCTGTGTGAAAAATTGTAAACCTCTAAATGATGAAAGGAAGATGATTTGAATATTAATAAACAAACATTAATAAACATTAATATATTGATGTAAAAGCAAGTTAATAAAAAATCTATGCAGCCATCACAAATCTATGTAGCCATAAAGCACAAAAATGTGATGCACATGCTTTCATCGCGATATTTCGCAGCTAACAGATTTCCTAACCTTAATAGTCATCAACTTCAACGCTTAATATCTTAGTTAGTAATAACTTAGTCGCGGGACTGGGCATAACATTTTACTGTCAAATTCTTTTTGTTTTATGTAAAAACGTGCCAAATGAGCATAATTTCATTGAAATTGAAGAGTATCTTCTAAATAATTACAAATTCTCGTACTATTTGTACATATAATATAATAAGGTCTGTTTTATTTTTGTGACTGAAGTAGTGTACATTACTGCTTGCACTGACTCTAGGGAGCTTATTACGGTTCTTGAAACGAGATGAAAATTATGAAAGTGATCGAATTTATTAGAATATTTATAACTTCATTAGTTAACACCTAGTGAGTTTGCTCATTTTTGTAATTTTCATTTCGTCTAAAGAACCGTAATGGCTCGGTACACCAGCGCGATTAAGGCATTATAAACGTGAGTATTCGCATATCCGACATTTTTACTCCTTTCCCCACTCCTTGCTCTGTTCCCACTCCGCCGCTGAGTTGAGAAGGTTATGATCGGTTGTTATAAATTATAGCTTCTAAACTGTTGGAAACTTTGTAGCTTCGTATATTTATGTATTTCCGCACTTCGAAATTTTACTATAAGATTAAGAAACAAAAAGAAGGATATAAAAAAATTGAAATATTTTATATTAACGAAGGCAAAAAAATATATAAAATACCTTGTTGCATTGCGGTAAACTATCAATAGATTAGAAAAAGGTATTCGATTATTTAAATTTCCTGCGAATAATATTCGTCGACAACTTGCTGTAAAATAAATACATGATTTGTGAATAAACATCACTACACTTCCTCGCAGATGAGAAATTTCAATACTTTTCTTCAAATTAACATATATATTTGGCACCTTATCTAGAAATAATCTGAATGCCAGACACTCTTCAAGTCCTGCACTAATACGATAGATATTCAACTAATTTTGAGAGCGAGAGAAAAATAGAATGAAAGAAACTACAAAATTTCAAGCAGCAAATACAAATCATAACCTGTAAGGGACTCCGCACAATAAAAGGAATAGGGAACAGAGAACAAAGAATAAGAATTTCAATCTATCAGAAATCATGCATTATGGAATACACAGTTTTTGATATTCTTATTCTCTGTTCCTTTTATTATGCGGAGCTCCTAAGACCATAACCTGTCACAGCCACCTGTCACAGTTTAGATATACCAGTTACAACACACTTTTTTTGATAAGACAAATTCGTCACGTGCATGCGTCAGTTACACCACAGAGAAGATGGCTGCGTTATAACCTAACCAAATTAGGAACACAAGACTGTGATATCGACTGTAGTATCGAATGAATAATAAAATTCATTCTGGTAATTATTTAAAAGGAGATCCTCCGATTTTGATGAAATTAATTTCATTCAACATATTTTTGCATGAAACAAAAGAATCTGACAGAAAAACGCAGTTGGCCTTGTTGTAAATCGAACTATCAAGCATTAAAATTTTTTAGAATTTAAGGTAATAAGGTATCTGTTATCCCGACTTGATGCAGCATAATGTATTTCTGCTTTAATTATACAAATTCACTGCTTTAAAAACCATAAATTCCATGCTTCAAAAATACAAACTGCTAATACAGAGAATTTGTATGTTTAAAGCAGTGAATTGTTTTTAAAGCAGATAATTTGTGTTTTTAAATAGTACTTAAAGTAACATTTATTTTTCATAATACAAAGTAAATTTACAATTATACATTAATCATTTTAATTTTAATCATTGTGTGACTATTTCATTCTACTACAATATTTTTTTGATAATTTTTATTATTGTTTATTAATAATCATATTTATTTTTTTCTATATTTATTTCTCAACATATTTATTTGTTTATTATGTATTTTAATGATAATTACGCGCGCGCGCGCGCGCACACACACACACACACACACACACACACACACACACACACACACATTTTAATAGTATATTTTATAACAAATGAATAATATCCATTTATTTTATAATTTCATTTACTATACAGTTTTTCAAGCAAGAAACATAGATGACATAGCCTAAAACAATTACTCAATTTTATCTTTATTGTTTGCAACATTAAACAAAGATGAAATAATTTATTGTGATACATTGTATCACAATAAATTATTTCATATCTTTTATTTAAAAACACTCATATTAATCAGTGTAATTTAGCTAAAATATTTAAATGTGAGCGCGTGTACAGTTCTCAAAATGATCACGTGACTTTCTCCCTACATCAAAGACGCTGACGCTCAGTGTCGCAACTGGTATATCTAGACTATCATAGCTCAGTGATGGAATAGGGACGAAACAAGAAGTGGAAAAGGAATAAAAATGGTGGCCGCGAAAACTTATATTTTTAATGCTCTAACGCTACACGCGATGTCCAATGACAGTATAAGCATACAAAACTTGCATGATATAAAAGTGCAGAAAAGGGCATACTAAAGTGGCACGTAATGCATCATTGTTTTTTTATCTTGGTATCTATTTATGCACTCTAATTTTGTCATTTTACTTCATTCGATTCAATATTACCATATTAATCAGCATCAAATTATTTTAAATCTCAAAATATGATGATTTATTACAAGAACAATAACGTACTCTTTATTCCGCAATCATCAAATGCTGTTTGATTGCTTCAATGACGCATTCTCTATTCCGCAGTCCTATTTCGCCATGTGATTTCACCCTTAGGATGTGCCAGAGGCATAATAAGGGAGCGTTTATAGTGGCCGTAATCGTATGCCGTATGCCGTAATCTGTAAGAATTGACTAATCATAATCATAGTTGAATTTTCCCCTCCCATTCGATTGTAAGAAGAGAATATTCAAAGGTGATTGATTAATTTTTACGACTAATATAAACGCTCCTTTAGTCTTCAAATCTGTTTTTTGTTCCTGCATTAAACTGCATTAGCACTCTCTTTCTTATTTTCAACAAATATCAAGTATATACCTATCTTACTTCAAGTTCCAAAAGTGTACACTAGTTCAGCCATTGAAAACAAACCTCTAGTGCAGCCAATACAGTGAATTCGTGCACTGAGTTTCGTTGCACTGAAACAAGAAACATCATCGTTGACACCATTTTGAAAACAGGGAATCGATTGCGTATCATCGTCGAATGTTCTCACTTCTCGCACTTTCATCTCACGTGAAAAAATATGCGCGATTGACTATGAGCATAGTAAAAATACGGTATCTTTATGCTCACGAGAATGAAAATCACAAATGTGCAAGCGAAATGCAAGCGATACATAACCAAAGTGCTACATAACATTTGTTTTGACGCACGTAAGCACACATACGTGTATAATTTATAACAGAATAATTTATTTCAATATTAAAATATTTTATGAACTGTATGTGTATTATTCAACTAACTAACATAAGGCCTATTCGCGTTGCTTGTACTTTTTGCACTCGGCATCTTCGCTTTCTCTCTTTTCAAAGCCAAATATCTATCTAATTTTAAATGCAAAAATATTTGGGGATTTCATGCAACGCGAATAGACTTATAATAGAATTATCTATACAGTCAAGCGGATCTTAGTGTCGAATAATATTTTCGAGTGAATTTTATAAATTTACAATTTTTGTTTGAACTGGAAATTTTAAAATTTACGCAAAAATATTATAAAATATGAATATTTGCTTCAGTCAATTATTGGCCATTTCATCATCTTAGTTATTTAAATA
Source organism: Atta colombica (assembly GCF_001594045.1). NCBI lineage: Eukaryota > Metazoa > Arthropoda > Insecta > Hymenoptera > Formicidae > Atta > Atta colombica. The sequence continues at coordinate 75,646 of NW_017259226.1, read as the reverse complement.
ATTTATATAT
>NW_017259226.1:68777-75536 GCF_001594045.1 Atta colombica | reverse complement strand
AATTATATATATATATATATACTTAATATGTTTATATTAATATATAATAATAATTAATTTATATAATTGTCTTAAATGTATTGTCTGGAATTTCAAATGCATCTTGAGTATTCCGTAATCGTTTTCTTATTAAATTCAAATATTTTTTGTGAATTTTATTATTTTTGTTGTCATTTTCCTCCATACAAAGCATAAAAATAATGTCCATTGCTAGAAACAATAATCTATATCTTGAAGGCTCGGTTTTTCACCTTTTAAATTTTATTTGTTGGGTAAGCAAGATTACCCAATTACATGCGCGGATTGCCAGATTTATCTAACAAGTAAAATTTATCAAAAGATGGAATAATCGGGCCTAAGTAGAACAGATTTTGACAAAATTTCAACTAATTTCGACCAATCTCGATACGTTTTGACACCATTTGATACAATTTGACATAAAATTTCTTGTCGATCGAAAATTTCAATGTCACGTGAGAAATTTCCACTATGATGAAAACTATCCAATTAAGGGGTCGATTCTGTATCTTCAAGGTTGTGGTCAAAATCTCGCTACAAATGCTTTGAAGCATTTGATGAACCAATTAGAAGAAAGAATTTTACAAACTGACCAATTAAAAAATGTTTCAAAGCTTTTGCGGAATCGCGTTGATCATGCATCAAATAAGGTGAAGATTATAAAAGTGAGCAAATTTACTAAGTATTGACCAATGAAATAATCAATATTCTAGTAAATTCGTTCACTTTTATCTTTTACATTAGGGTTTCGAGATACAACACAATCAACTCTCTGAAAACGTTTTAGTGTACACTTTTTGAAATATTGCAACCAGTGCAGGAACAGAAAACAAACTATGATGTAGAAGGCGCGAACATGAAATCGGACTATCTGTCGAACTATCAACTGTGGTGGAATTGTGCTATTTCCGGCCACTCGGTAATGTCGTCCTTCCGGTCTTATGGCTTAACTTTTACTAGAGGAACTCTACTGCAAGCTATCGAGTCTCATCGAGAACGGGCTTTTCCCGGCATATGCACATTCCACCGTCTTACGCTGTTGGTATGGTATTTTAAATGAACGAATCGTCTCGTCCAACTGACACAACTTGACAAATCGCGAAATAGGAGTATACCGCGAAGATGAAATGAAAACGTCACAGCATTCTTCTTGCCTGTTGCATTTCTTAACTTTCGCTTTCGATAAGAAAAATAATAGGGCAACAATTAGTTGTTAAGAAGAAGATAATCTGACCTGACTTTAGCGTCCACCGTATCTAGATAAACGGTATTGCAAAAACTTCCTAATAAGTGTCAAGCGGCATAGCGCAGCAAACAAAAAATCGATCACCAACGCTATGAGAAACTTGACTCTTTCCGAAACAGGACATTCTTCGGAATCTCCCTCTCGACGAGAACGGAAGGCGGATTTTCAAGAACGCTGAACGGCGCGTAAACGCGAGGAATCGAAAATTCTCTATTGCAAGGAAATAGGAAGATAGAATTTAGTAGCCGCGTGTCGTCGCCTCATCGTCAATGACGCGTCACCGCGCCGATCACTCGACATGGACGCCTGTTTACGCGTGAATCAAAACATCAATGACCTTGAAAGCGCCGCATCACGTGACTAGGGAGAGAGAAGCGCCAATTGGTTCGCGGAGGCCGCGTACAACGTGTATTGCGTCGTGCTCGTCGCGCGGCCCGCATTTCTCGTCCAATAGGATTCGCGCGCGTTGGGCCGGGCGGTGCGAGGGGGGGGGGAGGGGAAGGGAAGAGGACGGGACGAGGTGGACAAGAACGAGCCGTGAACGGTGAGGACGACGACGAGGAGGACGACGAGGACGACGGTGGCGGTAGCGGCGGCAACAGCAGCAGTGGCGACGGTGAACAGTAACGGTGGTTGTGGCGGTGACGAGAACGAAGACGAGAACGAGAACGAGGACGACGACGGTGGCGGCGACGGCGACGGTGCGCCGTGTTGGTCGGTGGCGTACGCCGTACGTGTTGTTGGTGCGTGTGTTCGTGCGCGAGCGCGGTTGGTCGGTGGCTCGCGTTGTTGTATCCAAGATGAAGTCCGACTCGAAACCTTTGTTGACAGCTCAGGCGGAAAAGGCGAATCATTACACGTAAGTAGCGGCCGGCCGGACCGCCCCGCCGGGCAACCTTTGTGAGACCAAGTGCGATAACTCGGCGCGATCAGCGATGGAGCGCGATGCTGCATGTCGCGCCCGCCGATACTCTGCGAGAAAGAAGTAATAGCGAGGGGGAGAGTGAGAGAAGGGCGGTGAGCGAGGGAGCTGACGAGTTGGCCGTTTCATACGCCGGGAAGTGCGCGGATCATCCCGAAAGTGCAGTGCGAAGAAAATTTATCAAACATATTGTGAGAGAGGGTGGGTTGGAAGGAGGGAGGGAGGGATTAAAAGTAGAAGGTAACGGTGCGGCTAGAGAGGGAACAGAGTGGAATAGAGAGAGAGAGAGAGAGAGAGAGAGAGAGCTGTGCGAACGTGAGAGTGAGAGAGTGAGCGAGAGAGAGAGAGAGAGAGAGAGAGCGAGAGCGAGAGAAAGCCGCGAGCAACGAATGCGGCCTATACGCGATTACGCGACGCGCGCGTCCTACGATTCGCAAAAATACATGTATGAGCGATGAGAGAAAGAAAGAGAGAGTGATAGAGACGCGGTGACGGTGGCGGCGGTGGCGGCGGCGAAGGCAGCGTGGTGGCAGAGGAGCGTGGCAACCTCCAAGTACGGGCGAAAAATAATGTCTAGCACGGTGGATTCGCATTCCAGATACTTGAAGGAGTTCCGCGTCGACCAGTGTCCCCTCTTCATACAGCGCAAATGCACACAGCACCGACCGTTCACGTGCTTCAATTGGCATTTTATGAATCAGCGGAGACGCAGGCCGGTGAGAAAGAGGGACCGCACCTTCAACTACAGCGCCGATAATTATTGCACCAAGTATGATGAGACGACTGGCATCTGTCCCGACGGAGATGAGTAAGTTTCTTTCTTTACCTCTGTCTCTTCTATTGCGCATCGCGTATCGCGACGCCGGACGCGCGACGTAGTACACATTCTTCTCGGTTTGTGCTGCTTGTGCGTAAGAATGGATACGACGTGCGTCGTACATGGATTCCTCGATAAGAACACGTAATGGCAGAGTGCATTCACGACGCGACGATTCTACTTTGATGAAACTTCATTGTCGTTAAACGCCATTATTTCTTTCTCATCACAAAGTATTGCGTACGATACGTACGTGGTACGTGTATGTACACACACACACACACACACACATATATATATATTATATATATATGTATATATATATATATATAATAATGTAACGCGACGTACATATTTACGTTCCGCGCAACTCTTTCATCCCCTACAAAGAAAAACAATTGTTGCTCGAGTCTTCAGCGGGGATCAGGAGCGAGATGTAGAAAAAGATACAGTACATACCGTACCACAGAATTGTGTACTGCGTTCTTTCAGTTGGGCAGTCGCAGCAGTTGCGTGTTACATATATAGGGGAGACCGATCATGTCACAGTTTTTGATTTTTAGAAAAAAATTGATGCCTAATTTTGAAATATTATACACGTTATTACATATGCCTACATCTTTTAGATATTAAAAAAAATATTACTCGTGAAATCGTTAGGTATTTAATATTAAATGAAGAATAAATTAACCCCGTGTTCTGGATTGATTGTCACGTTTAAGGAATGGCAATAACATATCAAAAATACAATTTTTATTTTAATATCAATTATATTTTGAGAAATAATAGAGAGTAATTTGTATTTTATTTGAATCAATACAAATTACTCTCTATTTTAATCATTTTATTATTTTAATCATAAAATGTATTTTTGAACTGTGGTTTCTATATGAAAAATGAAAAAGGCATATCTATGTGAAATATAATATATTTCTAAATATATTCTTTAAAAATGTGCTCTCTAAAGATATTTAAATTAATTGTCCTAACTTTATCTCATTTTTGTCAATCCTATCCCATTTTTAAAAGAGATTGTATTCACAAACTTTAAGTAAATGGATAATGATTAATTGTACAGATCTTCCAAGACATGTTATTTTCTACGAATACAGAGATATCGCGATTAATAATGCCAAAGGCTTATCAGACAACAATACAAATAGGTAATAAAAAAATTTACTCAAACCAACTTCATTTTTTTTTAAGTCATTATAAATAATATATACTACAATACTTGTGGTGCAAATCATTTTACACGACAAATTAATATTATATCAGCAATGTACAGTCAAAAAAAAGATTTTCTACCACATTCTGTTTAAGTTACAAGTATTTTGACAATCAATCCCGTACGACAATCAGTCCCGGTCTCTCCTACATGAATGAAAGTTTAAATCTGTTCTTTTTAGCTGTCAACTTGTCATTTTTTTTCTTTTCTTCTTCAGTCCAAAGAGAAAAAGAGAAAAGATGAGCGATGCAAGAAATTCAGCTAAAAAGAACAGGCCTTGTATATTTTGCAATATAATTTCTGCTTATGATTCGGCTAGGGGTGCGTTCTATTTGACGTTCAGAAACTCGCGAACGTTGTTTGTCTAATATGATAAATAAGGATGAAATTATTTTAAAACGTTACGTGTGTCAAATGCCTGTGTTATAGCATACGATTCAATGTTGCGTATTGGATTTATCAAAAGTTATCCTTGTATATTACAGTTTTCTTGATATTTTAATCATAATTTATATATTGATATTTCTTTGTATTTCCCAAAAATTTTCCCCCCCCCCCCCCCCAAGAATTCTCCTTAATTCTCTTTCTCCCCAAAAATCTCTACTTCCAAAAAATCTCCCAAGAAAAAACCTCTAAATTTGAGAGAAAATCCCCCATCCTGGTAACAGTGAATTTGCGCGGAATCTGAATGTTCTATAAAGTCTGTATCACACTACACATTGGAAATTGGTTGAGATCTTAGTCCATTTCGCTGTGATTAGCTAAATTCTAATCTTCAATTCGCAATTCTCAATCTCCAATGTGTAGTGTGTGTGTGAGACATGGACTTAGGGCTTAGAGGGCTTAAAATAAAGTCTGTTTTACCGATTCAGCAGAACTTACACATACGATTTACATACATTGACATACATCGTATAATTTACATACATACAAATTTTCTAACTAACCTTTAAAGTATCTAGGCCCAATTTTAAGAGCTCAACATTGTTTATATAATCTCTAATCCAAACTAAGATTATTTTGTACGTACAAAATATAAAACTTGTATATAAAACAAATTATATTGTTGCGAATCGAAGCGACAAGAAGCCGGATAACCAGATTGTAATTTTCAACTTTTTTTCCATTTTTTTTTGCAAAGTCGACTTTGGACTACATAATCGTTTATACTTCAATCGTGGAAAAGGATATTTTTAATCTGTGCATATATAATACATATGTATAAAAGCAATTTAAAAAATACTTATTTGAAAAATAATCATTAAAATAGACAACTTACTTAGTATTCCCTTAAGTCTGTTCGTATTACTTGTGTTTTTTGTCTCGTACTTTCGCTCTCTTTCTCTTCAAGATCTGAGTAGATAGGATGTCTCAGACTACCCGTATATGCACTCCTTTCAAAATAAATTATGAAGAAATAAACTTCATTATTTATCTTCAATTCGATCAATATAGGCATTTTCAGAAGAAAATTTTATAGCGAATTCAGTTGAGGGCACACAGAAAAAAAAACTATTCTTAAATCAATCATAATACGCTCACATTTAAACAAAAATATTGCTAATCTTGCTTGCTTGCTTTAAAGATTTTAATCTTGATTTCATTGTATTGATGCAAGTATTACTTTGTATTCAATTTAAAGGGGCAAGGCCAAGTAAATAGCTAAAAATTCATCAATTTTCGGGAATTTATTGTGAAAAATGTATTGAATAAATCTTTTTGAAACTTTTAGTATACTTTAGTATTTAATTGAAGATTTGAAATAAAAATTTTTATTTTTATAATATGTATTTAAATATTAATGTAATAATATAAATATTAATATGTCCATTAGAAAAAAAGTACTCTGTGTCATGGAGTGTAGGAACTACTGTTTTTATCTGAAATCAAAAATTCAGAATGGATTAGTTAATGAATATAGCTTAATATGAATCTGTTTTTAAATTAAAAAAGGAAAAAAAGGTGCGTTTTAAGACAAATAATACTAAAAAAAAAGCAATTGTTTATTTCAAAAATATTTATGTAAAAACAGATTTATACTGTGAAGATATTAAAAAATATGTGTACATGAGAAGAAGTTCATTGTTTAAAAATTGAGCTACATTCCACGCTCGAAAATTGCCATTTCGAGAAAAACGCGTTTAAAGTTTTCGATACCGAAAAATAACATTTTTTGGAAACTTACAGCTGTTTTAATCTGCAATGCCAGGTCCGCACATCAATCCTTCTTCCTTAAATGTAGTAATAAAGCCGCCTGTTGCTTTTTTCGAGCAGTTTTTCTGGTCTCTTTCATGTTATCGACGCGCGTTTATACCGGGTTTGTACTGCACAGCGCACCACTAAAAGCACTAGCTGTAGCTGCCTTAAATTTTCGAATTCACTTCTGCGACTTGGACATTTTGTTCTATATGTTACATACTATTGAATTGTGAAAAAAAAATTTCGATTTTTTTTCAATCTTCTACATGACCTCCCCTCCCTCCCCTTTAAGATTTGCTCTCAATAAAAAGATCTTATCAATCAATCAT
>NW_017259226.1:68021-68677 GCF_001594045.1 Atta colombica | reverse complement strand
AATTTTGATCAAAGTTCCGAATGCACTCCGAAAAGTTCTAGAGTTCCTACCAAAATTAAGAATAGTTCCGGCGAATTAATATAAAAAAAAAAAATTAAAAAATTTGGGGTGCTAACCTCACAAAACGAAGAATCGTGATATCTTCTAAATCATTCAATCTAGCGCTTTAAATGATAATAACTTTTGATACAATTTTTGGACTATCCAGAATTTTCAACAGAACTGCTGTAAATGTATATAATGTTAAAAAAATTTTTGTCCTTCAGATGTGATACAATCAGATATTCAAAAAATAACGATATCCTTTAAACTATTGATCCTAACGCTTCGAGTGTTAATAACTTTTGTCAGAACTCGTGCGGTGCTACCCAGAACTGTCGACAGAATTGCCAGAACTTTAAAAAAATGTTCACCCTTCGGGTAATAGAAATTTTTGATTCGACGAACGAAAAATCGCGATATTTCTTAAATCGTTGGTCCTAGCGCTTCGAGCGTTAATAACTTTCGTTAGAACTCGTGAAATGCTACCCAGAACTCTCAACAGAATTGCCAGATATTGTAATAAAAGATAATTTTTTGAATATCTGATTCTGTCACATCTGAGGGACAAAAATTTTTTTAACATTATGGCAGTTCTGTTGAGAGTTCTGGATAGC
>NW_017259226.1:66780-68007 GCF_001594045.1 Atta colombica | reverse complement strand
TTTTTTTTTTTTTTTTTTTTTTTTTTATATTCGCCGGAACTATTCTTAATTTTGGGCAGGAATTCCAGAACTCCTCGAGGTGCATTCGGAACTTCGACCAAAATTTCATTTTTTGAAAAATGAGGTGCCAACTTCACAGAGGTCTTTTTCTGTGCACTATTTCAAGCCATTGTACATTGATTTAATTTAAGTGAATATAAAAGTGCAATGAGAATATTTTGAATTATAAAATCATATTTTGTTTAACAGCATCATAAAATGTTTTGAGGATTTCACAGTTTTAATCCGTTTCTATGTTATCAAATACATTATCTTTAAATATATTATCAATATCTTTACGTCAATTTGTACATGGGCATTATTTGAAATAGATGCATTTTAAATGAAAATACAAAATGGAAAATGTCTTATTTTATATTTTGTATTTAAAATTTTTTCAAAAACTTTTACATTCCTATTTAAATGGTTTTTATTGCCTATTTTCTATTTGAAATATAATTATAGATTGGCACTAATAATTCTAATAGACTAACGCGATTAATGTCGCACGTGACGCGTGATATCTAATAAGCGTACAACTTTTCTGAACAATTTATGCGCTCATTTGACATCGCTCATTGTGTGGTAACTTAGGGTCATAAAAATAAGCCTATGTCCATGTCAATTACGCCTGCATTGTGTGGTGTCAGCCTCCTTCAAAAACCATGTAAATTTTTTGTAAAAATTTATAATGATAAAAGATATTAAGAATAAGAATTCAAATACGAGATAAACATTTAAAAAGATAATAGAATATGAAAAAATATATTTAAAAAATTATTTTCATTTAAAAAAAAACCTTTCAAAAAAATGGCCATTTTCTATATCAAATGGATGCCTAATAGCATTATTTTATATTTTCAGATGGAAAAATCACAACTATATTTTACATTTCCTATTTTAAATAGGTTCATTTGACTGATGTATATCATATTTTAATATCATTAAATATGTATACATTCTCCAATGAAAGAAATAAAGTCGACTAAATTGAAATTTAGTCAAACAATTTTTTTCAGCGTATGACGGCTTTAATATGCATACTGAATGCGTCCAATTGAATTCGATGTGAGAAGTGTTTCTTATCTATTTGCATGTAATCCGAATATACCTATATAAAAAATATCTACATTTAGAAGATTTAATTTAGGATAGTTCCGTTTCCGGTTGGGCGACTGGAAATTGAAA
>NW_017259226.1:61985-66680 GCF_001594045.1 Atta colombica | reverse complement strand
TATATATATATATATATATATACCTGATCTACTTTATCAAAATTTTTAGGATTTTTCAGAAAAATCACTTCCTTTTAAAAAGAATGTATGTGATCAGGGACCTTATGTATATTCATTTCATTTTAAATGCAAAAATTTTGTAAGATTTTAAGTAACATTAAAACCTATTCTCTTCGGAGCTGCCGCTACAATCTACGGCGCGAGCAGTTTGTTTATAAATCGGAGAGAGAAAACGGATAGATCAATAATTTCATTTATCATTCTAGAGTAACATGGAGTTCCTAGATAAGAATCTGATTACTCGATTCGCGCTTAATTAAGCTTTCTAGAAACATGACGGAACTAATTAGAATCACTGCAAAAGTCAGGCTAAATTAAACAGGAGAGGTACAATAAATCACGAAATAATTTTAAATGTAGATTTTTTATTCTCTTTCATATTTTCTAAAATTTTAACAATACATTAAGATAAAATTCATTTTAGTAATATATTAATACTTTCGTGTCTCTCTCAGACTTGCAAACACCATTTCATTACAAAACTATCCTCAATGATTAGGACTCTTATTTAAAGATTCTGGAGTAGCATTCGCTCTCAAGCGCTAAAAATATTTATTTGCAAATGTAGGATATAAACGAATAAATATAGCAATAAAAGAAAGATTGCAAAAATAATACGAAAAAGAATAGTTATTTTTATTGAGCGATTTGAGATGACATCCTCTCAATATAAACATTATAATTATAATCACAACAAGCAAAAGTTTGTGAGTACCAATAGAGAACTCGGGTGTAAAGAGATGTACAGAACACAAAATAAAAAGAAAAAAAAGAAGAGAAAGAAAAGAAAAAAACAGATACGTGCTTCATCTCTTGTTGGTTCTTGACATATAACGAAACATACATATAAGTAATGCGCGGTTCTGCCCCAGTAAAAAGGCGTCGTTTTTGGCCAAAACAATGTTTCTGACACATTCCTCCCTAATAATAATAATAATAATAATAATAACAATAACAATAATAATAATAATAATAATCGATTATCTCATACAGACAATAAACCCTTCTCGGTGAGAATGCGATCTGGTGTTCTCGATCATGGAGCGAATTCTTAGAAATAACTTTTTTTCTTTGTGATCAGAATTCCTTTGGGTCTCTTCAATTTCAAAATGGAGAACACCTGATCGGTAGTTTGCAGTATCGATTATACATATCGGCGTGCCTTTTGCCCGGAAACAATGACACTGTAACATCGCGTAGTTAACTCCGCACTTTGCGCATAAATTAACATACATGTTTAACGCCTTGTATCCGCGTTTTGTAACTTTGTTTCCATGACAATAAATACTTACACGCGCGTGCGCCTGCACCGAAATACGCATTCAAACTGCATAAACAGGTGTTCACAATCAACAACATTCTACAAATTAAAAGTCACAAACGATTCGTTTTTTAAATTACAAGGAAATGGCTCGATTTTCATTTGTTGAAATCGAATAAATTTCGCATACGTATACTTATACAACAATTAATTTCTCTATTTCTTTAATTTTTCTAAGTCTACAACAATTAATTTCTTGCGTTTCTTTGTGTAAGCATCATACAAAAATTAATTAACATTGAACAATTTGTTAAGCAGATTACGATTGAATTCGATTAAATAAAATTTGTTGAATTAACCAAATTTACAAACAACTAAATGTGTTTAATTAATTGAACGAATTTTTTTTTCAGTGTACTAACAATTTTGCAAGAATATTACGGAAAGATCGTATTTTTTTATATCTTCGATTTTACGCAGAAAATATCGCGTGAGATTTAAATGATGGTTCATCGATATCCTTTAAATTAGCCGCGAATTATTTTTACAACTGTGAATTTTTATTCCTCGGTATTCCACGTAAAGTGATTTTTCATTGATTTTTCATTGAGCAATTATTCAGGCTTACATTGTGTGAATTTCTTCCCCAAAATTGCCAACGTTACGAGTTGACGAACAAAGGAAGTCTACTCTTATCGAATTTCCTTCTTGTACTTGGTACGATGACACAACAAAGGATCACATATGTATTTAAATCTTATTCGGTTATTGTTAATGTTGTTAATATATGTTAATATATGTTGTATTTTTTAATTATTTTTAACTGTATTTTCTATTTTTTTTAATAATTTTAATAATTTTTTTAACTTTAAGAAATTATTTTAATTATTTGTATTATTTTCTTTTGACATATACATGTACGAATATCATTACATTTTGAAATATTCATAAGTCCGCGATAAGAATAAGAGAAAAAAAATGGAATATACTGAAAGTCTAGGGCACACATTAAATTTAATATCACTGAGGATTGCGAGTATGACTGTTAATGATTGGAAGAAAAAAAGAGAAGAGCGCACAAAAAAAATGTAATATTTTGTTAAAGTTTAAGGGAATCTCTTAAAGATGATTAGTCGTTATATAGCACTTACATACAGACGATTTACATGACATTAACACATCAATATCTCACGCCACATATCATAAATTTTCGTATAACAATTACGTTTTAATTAAACGTTTAAGTCCAATTATAAAAACTCCATATACTGCTGTTCCTTCAAATTACTAGTAGTCTATAGACTACTATTTCGAAAGTACAGCTTGCACAATTTTTACATGAAGTAAATGTTGTGACAACGTGACAGCTCTGGAGTGCCATATTTAGCCATATTAAACTAATTGTAAGAAATAGTAAAGAAGATTTCAATTTCGAAATTTTTAGTCGTTCTCAGCATAGACTCCTCCATCTTATAGACACGTTAATGCTTTAATTCTGGAAAAAGATTTTCAAATCAGAGTAAGAGAGAAAAAAAGTAATTGTTATACGATTAAAAATTATATGGTTTAGTTGGTAATACAGACGACTTTAGGATTATCTCCTTAATCGAGGACGTAAAAATGTCTTGTTAAACACAGGTGTCCGTTTCTGCATCGTACCGCGGGCGACACAGAGAGACGTTATCATCTACGCTACTACAAGACATGCATGTGCGTCCACGATACCGACACGCGTGGATTTTGCGTGAAGAATGGCCCGCATTGCGCCTTTGCGCACGGAAATCACGATCTGCGCCCGCCCGTCTATGATATCAAAGAGATCCAGGCGCTGGAGAATCCGGACTCGGACCCAAACTCCTCATCGAATGGGCCTAACATTCTCGATAAGGAGCGTAACTTGATGAACGAGGATCCAAAGTGGCAGGACACGAACTATGTGCTAAGCAACTATAAGACCGAGCCGTGTAAGAGACCACCGCGGTTATGCCGGCAGGGCTACGCCTGTCCGCAGTATCACAACAGCAAGGACAAACGGCGCAGCCCACGGAAATATAAATATCGGTAAATATTGATATCGAAATTAACCAGTTGACATGGACGGCGCCACGTCGAGAATAATGCCTATGATGTTTACTACATGGAAAAACTTGGGAAAATTTAGAAAACCTGGAATTTTTAGAAAATTTTTTTATCCTTATATAAAATGTAAGATTTTCATGGACCTTTATTGTTACTCAAGTTTTTAGAATTTTACTTTTAAATTAAAATTCTATGTTTCTGAAAACATTGGCTATGTTCAAATTGAACGAAAATGCTTACTTGCAGCCGAGTGATTAAATCGATTGAATCTTCTGGTCTAAGAACCAATCATGTTCAAAATATTGTTCGGCAAGCAGGCTAGCTGCTTTATCAGCTTGAACACGCTTATTATTTTCTTTAATCATTTTTCCATGATGCTAAATGTTGACAATCGGTAACAACAACAAGCATGATATATTGATATATTGTTGATATACATACCCGCATATAACTCCCACATACATTCTCGTGTCTCGCGAGTTTTTATTTAAAAAATTAGAGTGAGGCAGTAGAAGATAATACTCTGCAGAAGAGAGTAGTTCTGATACTACACTGAGAGAAAAGTGTACTAAATTTTAATAAGTAATTATTTGAATTGAAAGAAGTATTAATATAATATTTATTTACGGAAAATAAATATATATTTACATTTAGTAAATATTTAACTATTCGAATAATTATTTACTAAAATTTAGTACATTTTCTCTCAGTGTATATTATATATTATATATGTATATTATAATGAATCTCCTCTATCCTATTATAAAGTTTCATGGCAGCTCCAATTATGTAAAATGACACAATATATACATACATATATATATAACGAATTCGATCGAGTGCACTGAATGTAAATACACATTTGGTATTATAGAGTATACATTTTATAATACTCAACAACACAATAAAATATATTGAGAATTTCACAGTTTAAGCTTTGACTATGATTTTTCAAATGTTTTAAAGTGATCTTATTACTTTGTTTTAAATTCTCTTTGTTTATAATATATGTAAGAAATTTTAATGTCATTTCTTACGTATAACATCATTATCCAATATGGTCATGGCAACTACTCCGGAGCTTATCAATTTTTATATTTATTATTTTATATTTATCAATTTTTATATTTATTTTTATATTAACTACATCTTTAATTTGTGTGCGACAACTTTAACATGCACCACTGCACATTACGTGTGTCCAATCGAATTTGTCAATAATCTTGTGGAATTTCTACTAATTTATAATATATAGTATAATATATAGTAATTTATAATATATAATATATTGTTTA
>NW_017259226.1:58513-61885 GCF_001594045.1 Atta colombica | reverse complement strand
AAAAAAATTTTTTTTTTTTTTTTTTTTATACAAGATTTCAGAGTATCCTGTAAATAATCCTATTATCCTGTAAATATATCCCATAAATGTTAACGATGATTGTAGCTCAACACCATGCCCGAATGTGAAACACGGCGAGGAATGGGGCGAGCCGGGCAACTGCGAACAGGGAGATGCGTGCACGTACTGTCATACTCGCACGGAACAGCAATTCCATCCTGAAATCTACAAATCCACCAAGTGTAACGACGTGCAGCAGGCTGGCTACTGTCCGCGCGGCGTCTTCTGCGCTTTCGCGCATGTTGACCGTGAGTGTACACTCATCAATCGTACGTAAAACAGTCTTATTATATATTTTGTGAGTTCAATAATATTGTGCATATATGGCGATAGATATGTAGAGTTTACATACGCGTCTACCTGGCTGTTCCGCGACTGTCTGCGACACGGTCACAAAACGATCCGTCGTTCTCTCCTCGACGCAGCGAGTGCTAATACCGTGATATCACGGTCATTCACTTGCGAGTCTTTTTCGCGATTTACGTTTGGAATACACGTAGAGAATCGACTTGATAAATGCTAAATTTTAGCCATCAAAATTGTTTCTCAAAATTGATATATTGGGACGTTGGTATGGTGTGTTGATGGAAGCAGTGTTGCCAACAGAAGAAATGAGCCTGGCGAGGGATATGGCGGTACCTATAGATTGTGGAGCGAATCTGGCCGATATACTCAGCAACGCTCTTCCTCCTGACAAGCGCTCGCATGACAAGGACAAGCCACTCAGTGACAGTAGCGTGAGTCTTGATTCTCTACACATCGTCGTAGTTTGCTTTCAAGGACTCACATAGGACTAGATAAAAAAAATTGGAATAAAATAGCGAATTTGCTTGTGTTCAAATTGATAGAATTTAATTTATATTATTTAATTTTTATCACAAGATTTTAAGATGACACTCTCATATCATGCGTTGAAATATCATTGCTTGACTAATTTGCAGAATGGAAGCGGCGAAGTCTCGGAATCCGCCAGCACCAGCAGTTTGGGTAGCAACAGCTCGCACAGCAAGGCGCCAGGCGCTCAACTACACAATTCCAATAATACCAATTCCGGCATAAATGCGGCCGCGCAGCAGAAACTTACGAGCATACTTTACAACCCTAATTCTCTTATACAAGTTGTAAGTTTTGTTTTTTGGACATAATATTATAGGTCGCAGAATGATATGACAATACTTTTGAGAAGATGAATTTAGAAAAGAGACGAAGGACCATTAAAAGTTTTCGCATGAGCGTAAATAAAGTTTAGATGTAATTAATAAATTATAATAAAGTGTACATACACGGGGTTGTCTCTCAAACTTTTTAGACACCGTTTGTCGGCAGCTAGAGTGGACTAAATTGAATCGAAAAATTCTCTACCATTTTACAATTTTTGCATTTTTTGTACTTTTTTTCAGTTACCCAATAAACAAAATGTTTATCGATCGACACATAAAACAACTTTACGATATCTTTAAAAGTTCTTTAAGGAATATCTTTAAAATTCCTATTTTCTATCGATTGATATCACATGTACGATCTAATAAGATTCTTATTATTTATATTACGTCGCCTGAAAGAAAGACATTATTTTCATACATATACTGATTATTACAAAGAATATTATTAAGGCCTTTAGACCCACTAAGGTAATAATAATCAATCTATCATATCACATTTATCATAGAGATCCGAGTTCGACTCATGACTGAGGTAATATTTTTCGCAATAAATAAATTTATTTACAGATTTCCAACGTAAGGCTTCTGAGTAATCGCGGTGGCCATGTTGGAATCGTGATATCATAAGCGTGAAATAACATGTTGATTTTTCTTGCATACCATTTGTAAATAAAGAGCAATTGGATGAAACAAAATGATGAGAACACTTTGAAAAAGTTGTGAAAATTGAAGAAGACTCTCCTTACCTTCCCTCACAGTCAATAAATAATTATAAAAGGCACATAAAAGCTTTTTCAGCAGGAAACACATGATTTGACAATTATTGAAAATAGTGAAAAATATTTACATATAAAATTCCAGGATAACTTGAGTCTCCATTTTTGATTGATTTTTATGATTTTGATAAGTATGAAACAAGTCACAGTTTTATATATAACCATTTAATAACAAAATAGCACGCAAGAAAAAATTTCGACGTCAACATGTTACTTTTCATAAGCCTATAATATAAGTTTAGCTATTTATCATGGCGAGGCGCTATAACATACACACAAGCATGAGTTCATGTTCACATATGTTCGCTTTCAGTGCGCCGAGAGTATTAGTTTCGTCAGACCGCCTGATTCTCTGTCCACCATCAACGCAAAGTGCTTGGCTGAGTATTCAGGAGCCTTAAAATCTCTTTAACAGATGCCTATTCAACATCAAAATTTAATTGTGATATTATTTTTTATAGTAATTTAGTTTTTAAGTCAGAAAAAATAATTCGCAGCGCACAGTTCAAATATGATAAATATGCATGTACATATATTAGGTGTACAACTTTGCTTCCGCCGTTTTCCTATAGATGGCTTTAGCGGTAAGTGATGGTCGAAATAAATAGATCATAGACGTCATACGATAAACTTGGGCATCTGTCAACATAACCCCATAGAAACATTAGTCGATTTGTGTCTGCATCATAAATTATTCTCGATTAAAAATGTCAGTTTACGAGCCAAATTCTCGTCATTTGCGGGAGGTTTTAATTTTTTGCTTCAATATGAAGAAATCTGCGGCTGAGGCTCATCGAATGCTCTCAAATACTTATGGTGAGGCCGCTATTAGTGAAAGAACGTGTCGTGAGTGGTTTCAACGCTTCAAGAACGGTGATTTTGACGTCCAAGGTCATGCTCTGTATTTGGTGGGACCAGCTCGGCGTAGTGTATTATGAACTATTAAAACCGACTGAAACAATCACAGGCGATCGGTATCGAACGCAATTGATGCGTTTGAGCCGAGCATTGAAAGACAAACGGCCGCAATACAACGAGAGACACGATAAAGTGATTTTGCAGCATGACAATGCTCGACCCCATGTTGCGAAAGTGGTCAAGACATACTTGGAAACGTTGAAATGGGAAGTCCTACCCCACCCGCCGTATTCTCCAGACGTTGCTCCCTCTGACTATCACTTGTTTCGATCAATGGCACACGGCCTGACTGACTAGCACTTCCGGTCTTATGAAGAAGTAAAAAATTGGATCGATTCGTGGATAGCCTCAAAAGATGATTAGTTTTTTCGACGCGGGATTCGTACGCTACCCGAAAGATGGGAGAAAGTAGTGACTAGCAATGGTCAATACTTTGAATTATAAATGTATAACCT
>NW_017259226.1:53709-58413 GCF_001594045.1 Atta colombica | reverse complement strand
ATATATATATATACAGGGTGTCCCGAAAGTTTTCGCTTTTGTGTAGATAGAGCGAATTAAATTGAGTCAAAAAGTTCTCTACTATTTTGCAATTTTCGCAATAGTTA
Source organism: Atta colombica (assembly GCF_001594045.1). Taxonomy (NCBI): domain Eukaryota; kingdom Metazoa; phylum Arthropoda; class Insecta; order Hymenoptera; family Formicidae; genus Atta; species Atta colombica. The sequence goes on along the minus strand of NW_017259226.1, from coordinate 58,306 downwards.
AAAAGATATTAATTACTAAAAATTACCAAATATTGATCTTGAATAATTTTTTACTCGAACTACTATCAACTTTATAGAAAAGCTGCAAGAAACAAAAATCATTTATTTTTTCTTCTCATAAAGTTTAGAGAATTTTTTCAGAATTTTTTAATACCGTATTTTCTCATGTTGATAAAAATAAGAAAATGCAGTACTAAAAAATTAATAAAAAAATTTTGAAAAAATTCTTGGAGTTCTATAAGAAGAAAATAAATGATGAATTTTTGTCTCTTGCAGTTTTTCTATAAAGTTGATGATATTTGAATAAAAAATTATTCAAGACCAATATTTGACAATTTTTATTTTAATAATTAATATCTTGTTAACTATTGCGAAAATTGCAAAATGGTAAACTTTTCGGTGTTAATCCGTTCTATCTACAAAAGCTATTGGCAAAAACTTTCGGAACACCCTAATATATATAGAGTATTTCCAAATTCACAATTGAATTATTTAAGCATAAAGATCCAGCTTTGATCGTTATGAGCCTTTATTCTTATTTTCATTTTTAAGATATTTTAAAAAGGATTCTGAAAGATATCTTAAACTTTTTTTACATGTCGATTTTATTTCCTAAAGCTCCTGAGAAGTCACCACAACCATATTGAATTGTGACGTCAGAAGCGAGAAATGACACATTAATTTTTGCAAATAAAGACAATTTGGATAAAACAAAATGATGAGAACGCTTTAAAATATTTATAAAAGTGGACGAAAACTATATTCATCCTCATCTGTGACAGTCAGTAAATAATCATAAAAAGTAATAAAAGGCATATGTAAATGAAAATAGGCTAGCCATGCGTATAATAAAAACACTTTACGTGTCTTTTATCACTTTATAATTATTTATTAACTGTCAGGAGAAATAAGGACAGCTTTCATCCATTTTTACAATTGTTTTACAATTAAAACAATCTTGTCATTTCGTTTTATTCAAATTGTCTTTATTTATAAATAGCACGTAATAAAAATTAATGTGTTATTTTTCGTTTCTGACTACGATTGTGACAGTATAGTATATTGTAACTGTGATGATCATTCAAGAGCCTTAAGCGAATGAAATTGTCGCATAAGACAAACTTTAAAATATCTTTCAATTCTTTATGAAATACCTTAAAGATATTTTTTTGCTTGCTCAGGAGCTTTAATCTTTAGAAATTAAATCTCGTTAATTATTAACAAATACTGCAAAATGATAGAGGGCTTTTCGATTTAGTTTAGGGCGGTCTACCTGCTCACAAGCGGTGTGTCAACAAGTTTGAGACACTAGATGTATAAAATAATTGTATTTATATCACTTTGTTTTTATTCTAGATTCTAAATTTTTTCTGTATTATTGACAAAATGTTCCAAAATTCACGACACGGAATATTGTAACAAGACAGTTCTCGAAAAATTAAGTAAAAAAATCATTTGTAAATGTTTATTTTAAACAGTAGTTTTTGAGATAGATATCGATTATATAGATTATCTTTACAATTATCAGTGAATATTAGGATAGTGCGTCCACACACTAAGGCTTTATCTATAATAATCGCATAGTCTGTGTTACAGATCGCAAGCTTGTTGCGACAGCCAATCTGATGCATCAATATTAAATTATTGTAAATCAGATCTAATACTATGTACACGCATGACTCGTAGATAAATGGCCGTACGTCTAAACGTAATCTACAATTAACTATATTTAAATCTTCATTTGTACTATCGTATCTTAAAAACTGCTACTTAAAATAAAAATTTATAAATAGCTTATGAGAACTTTCTTGCTATAATATTTTGAGTCGCAAATTTGGAAAGACCGTATAATTTAAAATTATATATGTACATATGTAATGTTACATCGTACATGTGGATTATATGATATGATATTCATGTTCTTGATGTTGATTTCAATAGAATGAAATTCGAAAGCAAATGGTCGCCATCGACAGCGATCCGTTATTAACTAAAGCTGAAAAGGCCCAACAGAAACATAGTCTCTATATTGCATATAATTTGAACGGGACATTAGGCAGTCACTCATTAGCAACCACTGTTTCACCACTTTCAAATTCATTCTACTCAAACGATACTGTGGAATCTGTAGTAGGTAAGTGTATACGATATTATTCATTATTTATTATTTATGTTTACATGTTATACAACTAATACAATTTGATCTCTTTTTTTCTCAGGAAATGCATTAGACGAGTTACATTTAGACGATCCGTTAAATTTAGTCGATTCAATTCATAGGGATACAAATTCACCGATTGGCAATTCAATATCGGCAGGCCTAGCTAGCTCCGGTCTACTCGGTAGCTCAGCCCCAGTCAATATACCGGGCATGGCTGAACGTTCAGTTCTCACCAATTTTTCGCCATCGACGTCGAGCCCACTTCAACAATTACAGGCTGGTTTTCTCACCGGATCGAGATTCTCTCATCAAGATTCCATGGAATCCGTAAGCTGATTTTATTTCTGTCTGCGATGAGAAATATCGAGTTGTTTTACTAACTTGATGTTTTGTTCGGATTACTTTCAGACATTGCCATTTATGAATCAGATATCAGATCCATTTAGCAATCACATTTCGCAACTTAGCAGCTCGGCTTCTAAGCTTAGTGGATTCAATAGTAGTTTATTCGATTTTGCGAGTCAAGGAATGTCACCGTCGCGTACGCAACCCACTCTACCGGCATCTCCATTGGTCAATACATTTTCCATTAGTCCAAATAACACAGGATCATTGTCCGAGGTTAGAATTGCACGATCTTAAAAAAATTTTTCTCGGATATCTATCGAAAATGTGTGTGTGTGTGTGTGTGTGTGTGTGTGTGTGTGTGTGTGTGTGTGTATATATATACACGTATTTGTAGGTACAAAGGCTCAGAGACGAATTATCCTCGAGCCGTGCTCAATTGGCAACATGGGATGAGCGTATTAATCAAGCACGCGCGGCTTGCGCGGCGTGGCAAATGGAAAGCGAGGAGGCGAAGAGGAAGGCGACCATTGCCGAACAACAAAGAGATGAGGTGAATATCTCGTCTAACTTAGCGTGATTTTTTTTCTCTCGATATTAAAATCCCAATTTGCTCCAGAGAAGGGATTTTTTGCAGGCACTGAAAGCACTCAGAGTCGAAAACAAGGCGTCCAATGGCGGTCCGTATCTCCATTCACTGAGGAAAATAAGCGAGCTCAGATCATTATCGATAGCGACCTTGAAATCAATTCAATCTCAATTGCGGTCTGATCTCGAAGAGGTGGAAAAGGTAAAAGCTCTTGTCACCATCAATCAGAACAAGTGCACTTGTCAAAGACAAATCAATGTCTTTCAAGCGAATTGATACGGCTATAAAAATAATAGAATACATATACCTTATTGTCATTATTATATTGTCAGGTGCTGTACAGAGAAACGGCAACAAAGTGTATGGTTTGCGAAGAACAAAATCGTACGGTTACTTTATCCTGTAATCATTATGTGGTCTGCTCGACATGCGCCCCAAATCAGCGCGAGTGTCCGTACTGTCAGACTCCAGTTGTCTCAACAAGTTAAATTTAAATCTTTCCTTAGAATCCTGTTATTGTTACAATTTCTGCTTCTCGTCCCTTAAAGAAAAAAGAATGAAGAAGCGCAGCCGCAAACTCTGAAAGAATATCATGTGAGTAGTATTACGATTTTGCGAGGACTTGTGTATTTTTACTCTGATACAGTGACAAAACTGAAAACACGTTTTTTTTATCGCGGTAAGCATGTACCCGCAAAAATACGATTGATTTATCATCAAAGTGAGTACGAATATTAGAATCTTTATTGGTGTAATCTTAAATTACATTGACATTTTCTCTCTCGATACACACACACACACACACACACACACACACACACACACGTATATATTCAGTGAATATCACAATTTTTTAAATGTAACGCTCTCTGAAAAGCAGCGTTAGCGATCCTAAAAAAGAAAAAATAAAGATGTTTTATTTTATACATAATTCAAGAGATAAATATCTAGCAGGGTGTTAACTATACACATTTAGCGTTTATAACGCAAATATATGCGGGTTACAGAACATTTAGCGCGCGAGAACAATATAATCGCAGTTGTGGACAAAGTTTCGGGACCTCGAAAACTATATAATAATTGTTTAAAGAAAAATTAATAATATTAATAAACGCAACAAAAAAAGTCTCCCACTTGCATTAAAAAATAATGGGAGGATTTTTTCTCGATGGTTGAGCTGTGAAACGTATGTCACAGAAAAAATGATATTTCTATTATATTTAAATCTATATATTTAATAGGATTTTCCAATTGATTCGTACTGAATGTAATAACATAAGTATTAACAAATTTTATATTTTTCGTTGAAAACCTAATATTGAAGATATACATATTATATAAGAGATGTGTGTATATGTATATGTATTATATATATGCATATATATATATGTACACACATATATATATATATTATATAATTTTTAGGTTTTTATATATCTAATAACAAAGATTTCTCATATAGTATATAAAGAATATGGGAGTTTATAAAACAACTGATAATT
>NW_017259226.1:53084-53609 GCF_001594045.1 Atta colombica | reverse complement strand
TATATATATATATATATATATATTTGTTTCTCTTTTTTTTTTATCTATCGATGTTACTACTGCTTATTTTGTTTTCTTATCTTTTTCTATTTGTTCTGCCTTTTATTTCATTCATTAAATACATCGATGCAGTTTGTTGAAAAACATTTATACTTCGAACATATCGATCGAAGTTTACAATGATGAATATTTTTAACAATTTTACGTAAAATACGCTTGCTTTCTTTCGTTCCGTTACGTGACTTGTACACGTTTCGTACTTTCTGTAACACAATTTACTTTTAAATCTTAAATATGCTTAATTGTGTAGTATTTGCGATGGAGTTATTAGAGAATTTAAATTAAAACATTTAAATTAAATAGTGTGTGATAGTAACGAAGAAGTTAACCTTCAATCAATTATTCAATAGATTACTGAACCAATTACCCTCATTTCGTGTTGTAGGCTTTTACAATTATAGATGTAAGGATGTTAGAGATACTTAGGATTTTTCAATTTAATCAAAAAAATAACTCATATATATA
>NW_017259226.1:42238-52989 GCF_001594045.1 Atta colombica | reverse complement strand
TATATATATATATACACACATACACATACATATTGCCTAAGATATAAACGATTATAGAATAGATAGGACAGCATTATCAAATTTTTTCCTCGTATAGACATGAAATGTTACAATAATCAATTTTAAAGACTATCTACTTTTATTTAATACATATATGTAATTACATATATGTAATTTCGAGAATTATGAAATTATTATTAAACAAATTGAATACCCCGCACAAAACATCTAAACGATACTTTTACACGACTTGTAAGACATTTACTAGTTTACACACGATTAATCTTCCAAGAGATGTAATCGAGAATTTTTTTATTATCTAACACAAGGGGTATTATTGTAGCAGACATTTACTTAATTGTGAAATTATGACATTAGCAACAGCGTTAGTTGTTATTGTTTTTTTTGCTTTCTCGTTTTTTTTTACCCTTTCAATTACTTTCATAGTTTAGTGTCAAAAAGTGAGGCCAAAAAATAAATGAAGATGTTTTTATTACGTCAGTTTTTTTATTGCAGATTATTATTATTAAAATATTATAGATGTTATTTAAAAAGAAAAATTACAATTTTCTCTATTATGGTATATATGGTCTAAAGATTATAGTATTTAAAAAATTATGCTACAATAGAGAGAATAACGTAGAGATATGTAAAAATTATGGAGATAAACTTTTCTTTGATGTGCTTTACATTCTTAATTAGATTGAGGATATAAGAAGTAATTTTAGAAAAATAGAAAACTCTTTTCATTGTCGACGTTTTTAAGATCTCTCTCTACAATATTCAGGTTTTCTCCTTTTATTTCTTCTCTTTTTAACTCTTATTGATATAATGTTGCATGGTCTTATGAAAGATCTCATCTCTAATAAGTAGACGGCATATTTTAATTTTCTTAAAGGCCGCATATACCATAACACCATATTCAAAGAATTATTTAATATCTAAGAGAGAAGGATTATAATAATGCATTTTTTTCTTGCGTTTATTTAAACGCATTCTTTATAAGTACGGGAATGTTATAATATCAAGATATATTTATTTCCTTATATCTTTCCTCATGTATCCACTTGGCATATTTTGGCAGTTACGTGTATATAAACGTTAGTTTTATTATCTATTTAAACAAAAACAAGACGTCAAGCAATTAATGAACTACTTTTAATTCGATTTTCATACACCACATGAGAAGAAATTTCCAATTGATACATTGAAATCTATAAATCTGTAATAATTGACATGATAATCGCGTTTATTGTAGTTTTGAACCGAATTGTTGAAATCGTCGAAACGAATACTTATAAAGAATGCGATTTCTTTTTCAATAATATTTCGCGATCGAACTCTTCCTTCCACAGTATTTATATTTAACAAAATGTTACAAATAATGGGATCATATTCGGATTATAACAGTTCTTTGTACAGAGAGAGATGCGAAAGAATCTTTTTCATTTTTGAATAACTGGAGGAAAGTTACGATCGCGTTTTATGGAACGTTTAGGAAATCATATTCCTGAATAATAGGATTATATGAATATATTACAAACAATTACAATATATTGTACTATTTTACTTCTATAACAATTAAATGACATAATTAAAAATATAAAATATATTAAGAACATATAAATTATTGTGAAAGCAACAAATTTAGCTACAAAATAGAATAATAGGAGAGAATAACAAAATGGATGATTAGCTAATATTATCATAACAAAGAAAACATACAGTTGAATATTTATATACTACTGTCCCCATTGTTGGTTTCATCAATAATCTCGCACATTTTGGAGCATTTTGATGACATGAGTATATCATTGTTATACGTTCAATCATTATCAGTCATATCTAAAAATGAAGCGTTTAATTGAATCAATTTAATAATAATAATATACTATCGTAGAAATAAAGAAACATAGCATGTCGATAAATATATGAAGTCGATGAATATATCGAGCAGCAAAATTTCAAGTCTGTATGAAGTATCGTTGATATTTCAAGTAGTGTCCATTAAATCTCAAATAAATCGTTTTAAAATTGAAATTTCAAAATCTTGCTGAAATGCTTGCGAATGCAGCTTTTCAACTTGGAACGCGTTCAACTGTGTTTACTTCGACTGCACAAAGAAAACCAACAATAGGGTAAAATTAAATTAAACACTATATTTTTGACAAGTTACAATAATAATACCAATTACAAAACGTTATATGTTCCGTCCTGTGTAAATGATTTCTCCTCTGCGTTGCAAACGGAGGTCGAATCACATTGTAATTGCGTTTGTTTGTGCACTAGTTGAAAATATGATGTGCCCGTTGCACTCTGTGTAAATTACGCGTGAGGCGACATGCGACGGGCGGGCGAGAATTCGAGAGCATCGGGGAGAGAAATTATCATCACGGTTCGGACGAGAAAAAAAAACACATAATCATTAGAATATTGTATAATAATGAATTGCGTAAAAAATTGTAATATCTAAAGGAAATTTGCTGAACATTTATATCACGATTTGTAACTAAAGGTACTTGCTATAGACCTGTGTCGTCCTTAATCACTCGTAATTTTGATATAACAATTACTGCATTTGTTATTTTGATAATGGCATGGCTGATCCTTGACATTAGATGTCATCGAAAATCTCTTCGTTTATTCATAGCGAGATGTGTGTTCTTGTTTGCAAAAAAAAAGGAAAAACGTTTGCTCAATGTTCGCGAAAACTTTCGAACATTCCTTATCGTCTCGCAAGAATTGATTATCAGTGAAAATACAATCTGCCGTGACTCGCATTATTATGTTTATTATACAGTTTATAATCCTTGAAACAATTATATACATGTATATGTTACATGTATATGTTACAGATTCTTTAAGATATCTCAACATCTAGCTTTATAGATCAATTTTCTTCGTATTTATTTCAGTTGTCGATTAGTTAATTAAGTTGTGGTCAATTACGTTATGGTTATTATGATATTATAATATTCTCAATTATCTTACACTATTAGAAATGTTCTTGAACAGTGTTCATTAATATTTAATGTTAAAAATTTCATGAAATTTAATGTATTTTTAAATTACACAATTTAAATTTAATTTCACATTACATTTAATGTATTTATAACTGAAAAATATATTTGTGTATATGAAATTTAATGTATTTTCATAAAATTTTATGAAATTTAATGTACATGTTCATTATATTCAAATAACTATTATAAGTTAGTTTTCAGTTCAATCATTCATATTTTTAATTTTCATAATCACGAACTTTATTTATATGTAAAGAAAGTATTTCTAACAGTGTATAAATTACAATTATTATAATTACAATTATATTTGATTTTTATTAGATTGCAGTAATAGTTGATACGTGCTTATGACCTGAATTCAGGCTTATTTGTTAAAGACACGAGATAACAAATGATTGTACAATTGTGATCGCGCTTATAATTAGATCATCGTTTGTATATCACTTATCAATATGTTCTCTATAGAATCATAACTTCTGCCACAAGTGTACACAATGATGGAAAATCTTCACGTTGCTTTTACGACGCGTTAATACTAAGGTCAATATCAATTTATTTTAATTCATTGCAATTAATTAATTAATAGCATATAATTAATTAATAGATTCATGTTTAACGATTTTTCATCTTTCTTATAATTATATCTTAGAATGCATAAAATGATTAATATCATTCATATGTTAATTATTCGCATTACTTTCAGATTTGCTAGACAAACAAACAAAGTATGTATTTTAATAATTAGAAGGTATCTTAGCGATCGTAAAAATATTTAAGCGGAACGGAAATTAACTAGAATAGAAAGTCACACAATAGTCATTTGCATTTTATTTGATTGCCAGTGTTTTCTTATAAAAATTAGAAAAGCTTGAATCTCAAGTTCTATAGGCGCTTGTCTCAATAGAAAAGTGAAAATGAACGTAAATTGGCCACTCACATAGCCCGCAATAGTTTCGCATATTCTTAACATTTTGAACAAGACTACGTTAAGCGAGAGAAGAAACGTAAGCGATTACATGAAAAGAACAATGTGCAAACAGTGCCATTTTCGACAGACTTATGAAAGTAATAAAGTTGCGTTCTGTGCAAGAAATATGCTCTGTTAATGTTTCTAATTTCTATAGCTAATTCCGCATTTTTAGGCTGATCATAGGAGAAAATCGCAATTTCGCCGAAATTCCGGATCGTCAAATCGCTGTGATAGCACGCAGCAAAATTGTAAATTACTTTCAACTTTCGGGACTTGAATTTAATCGCGAGTCGATGCTGCCCACGTAATTCTTGATAGTGCGGAATTGTTTATAGAAATAACGCCTTTTAAAATTTTTTTTACTATTTTTGCAATATCACGGTAAACGCCGTCTTCCGATACAGTATATTAGGCAAAACGCGAGGCCACTGAAAGCAGTGGAAGCAACGTAAATTACTAAATGCGTTTAAACAAATCTTAATATTTTTAAGCTTGAAACTTGTACATATGATATATGTGTGTGTATGTGTATGTGTGTGTGTGTGTGTGTGTGTGTGTGTGTGTGTGTGTGTGTGTGTGTGTGTGTGTGTGTGTGTGTGTGTGTGTGTGTGTGTATATATATATCTAGACATTGCTCTCTCACAGCTCGATTTCGAATACGCTCGGCATAGAAAAAAAGCAGAATCAAGATATTTATATATTGTGTAACTCTGATATTTAAAAGCAATGTACTTATACATTAAGCGATTAAGGTACTAAGGTATTATACATTACTTTGCGGGCTATTGCGTGAATTTGATCTATTCTAGGTGTCACACAACGGCAACTGTAACAATTGCTAAGAAATGTCGGAATATTCGAGTTAAGGAACGAAAGTTATAAAACGCGAAAGCAGAGAACATACCTTCCGTTCGTGCGGTCGTACGTGTTGCTTTCACAGAATAAATCACTAATGCTGTGTCATGTAATAAATTTTCTCAATGTACACGATAATATGTGCGACGAAGGGCTCTCACTTGCGATGGAATAAAGAGAAAGTGAGAAATTTGTGTGAATCAGAAACAAGAACCGCATTCTCGAAGAGGTCATACAAAGTGCTTGTGTCGATAAAACGATATCAAGACTGTTGTAATTTACTATTGCGCAAACTTAATTCCATCAGGCAACAAAATCAGGCAACAAAATTATTGGTATGAAGAAGGAAGAAAGAAAAGAGAAAAAAAAAGAAAAGATTGTTCATTACTTCTTATTGCTGCTGTTTGCTTCTACACATGCGTAAAACATTTTTCTCATCTGGTACTCCGCAGGAATCGAGAATTCTTTTTTAGCGATTATTTTTACGTTCTGTAGTTTCTAAGGCGTTAGATAGTGCTTACGGCAAATAAATTGAAAAATTATGTGTACCATTTTCTTAATATATATAATTTAATATATTTGGATGTTTTTTTTTTTAATCTACGACAAGGCCGAACTTGGTGCGAGACGCTTCTCGACTGTATTTTTAGTGAATAAGAAATTTCGTGTGATGATGAAAATAATGAGAATGCGAGCTTTTACAAACTGTCGCAACACGATCGCTCGTAGGACGCATATAAACGAGTTTGTGGAAAGAAATGATAAGTACCTACATTTAGTAATCACATAATTAACTGAGATATTTAGAGAAAATTATTGTTACAATAACGTACCATGAAAAGGACATTTAAGGACCTTCACGATGGCTCGTTTTGATGCTAATATGTATACGTGTATTTATATACGAGTATAATACCCTTTGTTCCCCTTTTCTCTCCCTGCTGGACACACACACACACACACACACACACACACACACAGAGAGAGAGAGAGAGAGAGAGAGAGAGAGAGAGAGAGAGAGAGAGAGAGAGAGTGTCCTACCTAACTCAACCATCTGAATGCTTGGTTTTTATGAGAAGGAAAAATGTTTCAGATGAAAGTGAAATGGTTTTCAAAGGGGATGTTTCGGTCAAGTTGTTTTTCTATTAAGTCTATTAAGTATTAAGGAGGCGTCAAAAAGATATGAAGTCACCTCCACTTTTCTAAAGAACTGTATAATTTTTTTTACACAATATGATTCCTTTATTCTGCATAAAATGTTAAATAATTCGTAAACTATTAATTTTTTGATAATTTGTACCTTAATACTTTTATGGAGAGAATAATGAGCTGAATCAATTGGTGAAAAGAAAACATAGTTGCTTATTTAAAAAATTATCCATTTTGCATATTTTTTTAAAGCAACTATTTTATTCCACCAATTATTCTTTTTATAAAAGTATCGAGGTACGATTATCAAAAAATGGTTTACGAGTTATTCAACATTTTATGTCAATATGTGCTACAATAAAGTATAAAATATCGTAAAGTATTGATTTTTTAATATTTCTATCTTAATACTTTCATATGCAGAATAATTAGAGGAATCATATTGTGTAAAAAAAATTATACAATTCTATTTTAAAAAGTAGAAGTGACCTTCATATCTTTTTGACGCCTCCATCTAGGAGAAAAACATGACCAAAATACATTCCCCTTGAAACTGTTCCACTTCTTTTATTTAAAACATTGTTTTCTATAAAAATCAAGCGAGATATTTCAAATGGTCAAATTAGATAGGACACCCTATACACACACAACACACACACACACATATATGTATGTATGTATGTATCACACTTTTTGCGTGATGCAGGTTTTGTAATTTTGTAACTTCTACAATCCTATCTCCCGTACGTGCAGCCGACAGCCTAAGGACTGTCAACGCTCGCGCTTCTCATATCCGAGATAGCGATTTCCCTCGAGAAATACAAATCAGCGAACGAGCAATGCGGAGAGAGCAATTTCAATCAATCAGCCAAAATAGCATTCGAATTTGACTTCAAGATGATGAAATTTTAATGTTATCTGCGGACGGAAGGTTTCGCAGCTATGTGTATACACGCACGCACGCGCGCGCACACACACACACACACACACACACACACACACACACACACACACACACACAATCCTTGATGTAACTTCGACTAAATGCTAATTAATTTAAGGGGATCCTAAAATCATCTGTATTAAATGCAATAATTTTTGCACAATTTTTTCCTCGTTTATAAATTTGAAAATCATTTTTTAGGCTTAAAACATATGCATTAATGTGTGTTTGTGAAATGAAGTTTATGTCGAGAATGAAAAAAATTGTTTAAAATGAGATCTTTATCATTTCTTAGTTCAATATGGCAATATTAGAGCTGTCAGTATTGTAACATTTGCTTGATAAATGCTTTGCAATCTGTACTTACGAAATTGTGGTTCACAGACATAGTTTGCATGAACAAATAATGTCGAGTTCTTGGAATTAGACTTACAAGTAAACTTACCTTTCCGCATCTTTCATTCGTCGAATTTAATGAAACTTAATATATCTGTAGAACAGACAAAAATAATAGATATGTATTTTTTTATATCAACGATGGTGCAGATTTGAGGGTAAAAAATTACGCTTATAATGATAAGCACCTCAGCAACAAGAATGGATTAAAATAGATTGAAATTTTTTTCTATTCAAATGTGTATTTTAAATAGCGAATACTTTTTTTTTATTTAATTGGATGCACTTAAATTCAATTGAATTGAAAAATGTATTTCCTATTCAAAATTTTGAATTGAACAGTATTTACAATTATACAGAAAAAGGTAATATTATTTTTAGATTGAAAGATATAGAGATATGCTCCATACAATTCCTATAAATGAATAAAAATGCATTCAAGATTGAAAAGCATTCATTTTAACATTCATGAATCAATATTTTTGAAAATCTGAATCCATTTCAATTCATTTCAATCCATTCTCGTTTGCTGGGATATATTTTCTTGCATTTTAGCTTACTTTATTAGAATTACTGCTAAATTAGAGATGATAAGAGGCTATCATGTTTCCTGGAAGCAAATCTAGTGTAAAAAATGTAGAATTCAAAATGGCAGACTCATGGCGACCTGTTGAAAGAGAAACAATCTTATCTCGCTCTCTACCGAACCCAGGAATAACCGTCGAGGAGGAGACAAGAGTCTATCTCCATTTCTTTTTTTTGCTTTTGTTCTTTATTATTCTTTTTATATTTTGTTTCTATATATTTTTTATATTTTTATAATTTTTGTAATTTTGTAGCTCGATTTTAATTCTACGTATTCTTTACAGAAATGATATTTAAAAAAAACTTGTATGCACAAAGATTTTGTACACCAAGCACACTTTATGACTGCTACATTATCATATTAAAGCACAGAAACTTTCACAATTTTTAAACAGTAATCTACGGGATTATCAAAATAAAGTGGCTTCTTTTCTAAATATCCACTTTTGTACACAAATATTTAAATAAATTTATAAAACGAGAAAAAGATAATTGATTATATATAAGCGATTATATAAGCGAAGTTTAATAATGTTGTTTCGTAAATAGTAAATTCACGTCGTAATTATACAAAATAACTATATCTGAAAAATGTTTAATGAAATTTTTCGAAATTCTGAAGCTGAATACATCGAGAGATTTAATCTCAGTTGTTCCCAGGAATTGTTAAAATTAAAAAAAAAATTTTAATATTTTTTGATAATTTATCCATTACCTCAAATGTTTTTGAATTTTTACCACTCCATGAACCTAAAAGTAAAATACTATTATCGTTACAATTACGGAGATAAACATTTGTGAATCATATTTTTACAAGATTCGTTGATATTTTATTTGAATTTGAAAGTAATACAACATTATCACATTAAAAAGATTTGCTTCTACTCAATGTACTTTATCTTTCAAAGGACAGCAGAACATTGAAACATTAATTCAACGAATTCTATGTCTCATAGCTATACAATTCAGTCTATCATATCAGCAAGTGGTTCTCTTTTGTTACCAGAAACTATTTTATAAGAAAAAATTGAACATCGAGGAAAAATTTCATTAAACATTTTTCAGATACAGTTATTTTGTTTATAATTACGACTTGAACTTACACTTACGAAACAACCTTATCAAACAACATTATCAATTGCTTATACATTAATTATCTTCTCTTCGTTTTATAAATTTATTTAAATATTCATGGTACAAAAATGGACACTTAGAAAAGAAGCCACTTCCTTTTGATAACCTGTAGATTACTGTTTAAAAAAATTGTGAAAGTTTCTGTGCTTTAATGTGTGATAATGTAGCAGTCATAAAGTGCGCTTGGTGTACAAAATATTTGTGCATACGAGTTTTTTTTTTAATATCATTTCTATAAAGAATGCATAGAATAAAAATTAGAATCGCGCTACGAAATTACAAATATTAAAGAAATTTTAAAAATTAAAAAAAAATAGAAACAAAAAATATTAAAAATAAAGAACAAAAGCAAAAAAAAAGATGAAATGGGGTAAACTCTCGCCACTTCCTCGGTTATTCCTGAGCTTGGCAAAGAGCGAGATAAGATTGTTTCTCTTTCAACAGGTCGCCATTGAATTTGCCATTTTGAATTCTACATTTTTTTATACTGGATTTGCTTTCAAGAAACATGATAGCTTTTTTAGCACCTCTAAAATTTAACAGTAGCTCCAATAGAGTAACTTAAAATGCAAGAAATTAGGTGTTCGTATTTGTCACTATAAGAGTAATTCCGCCCTCGTACCTGTACCATTGCCGATATAAAAAAAATACGTGTCTATTATTTTTGTCTGCTTTACAAATGTACAAAGTTTCATTAAATTCGGCGAGTGATAGAAAGAGTTTAAGTTTATTTGTTAGATACTTTATCACGACGAATTTATTATATGAAAATTGAACAAGCAACTGTGTATCATAGTTGCGTGAGATACTGTGATAATATATAAAAGATGTCGATGTACTATAAAACAGTAATTTCTCTGTTAATCTCGTTAGAATTCGGATTTCACTTTAGGATCCTCTTGATCGATGATCGAGCAACTATTTTGTTAACACGGATAGAATTGTTTGTCGTTTAATGTATATGATAAAAAATTAAAGAATTAGATCAAGGACGACTTCGTACAATTGAAAATTTATCTCGGTTCAACTTACTCTTCATCTTCTTCTTTTTCTAAGAATTAGATTAAAGTTAACTTACATTGGTAGAAACGAGCCTTAAGCTCAGTTTTTCATTTTCTGATTAACATGTGATTAAGCTTAACTTGATGTTTTATCCAACAGGTTTTAATCTACGATTATATCATGGGTGAAATCCATTGGAATGAAATATCAGATTCAGCTTAACCAGATAATGAAAAATTGGATTTTAATCAAAGTTAAGTTTAGTCAAAGTTACAAAGGAATCAAGAGGCACTTGCAAAATTAAATTCTTATAATTTTTATAGAAACATAAATCGGCTTGTCTTGACTCACTTGTTTCCAGCAAAGGATACCTAACTCTTCCCGTATGTTGATTGAGATTTTCGTCTTGCATCTGAGAACCGTGATTTATTTTAATCCTATTAAATGTCTCTCCCCCCCCTCTCCCCTCTCTGTTTTTCTCTTTTTAATGTAGCATATTCTAACAGATATCAGTACAAATCTACAACCTGAATAAGAAAACGAGAGATACACATCTCTCAGATGAATAAAAAAAATTACGATATCGGCGAGACACGTATTTTTGGCAATACACAGATTTAAAGGAATTATCAAGTAGCGCAAAGTAATTAGAGAGAACCAAGAAAGTGAATTTCGTTTAAATGCATTATTTTTG
>NW_017259226.1:34208-42138 GCF_001594045.1 Atta colombica | reverse complement strand
ATATATAAATAAAATATATATAGTAACGACTATATACGTAATTCGTAGGTCGGTCGTTCGTTATCGCTTCTTATGCTATTTTACTATAAGTTATGTCTTATAAAAATAAACATTGTAAATCAATAAAAATTGAATCAGTTTTATTTTGTGTCATGCGGTTATTGCGTTCTATTATACGTTGCATGGCGACTCGCTGAAACAAAAATGAATAGAATTGAGTATCTCGATATTCGAATCGCAAGTCTTTCTCGCTGCACGAATGATTGCCAGCAGTGAATACACTCAATACGTCAATAAAATTATCGCATATACAAAATTTACATAATTTCAAGTAAGCACGACACCATGAAAAATGATCGTATTTAAAAATTTTTCTTTTCATTCTGAAAAGGGTAAAGTTTGTAGAAGCTTTTTAAATTTTTAAAATTCATCTTTACTTCCGCTTAGTATCTTTTCTAAAGTAAGGACTAGTCTAGGAAAACTAGAGTTTAAAAAGGAAAAAATTACTGCAAAGCTAAATCTTTGCATAGATCTTTGCATGTCTATAATGCTTTTTTTAACATATCAAAACATGTATGAGGATATAGCCGACTGCGTGATCTTGAAAAAAAAAGGTACATAAAATCGATTTTTTGCAAATGTCTCAGAAACTTCGTTGCACGGAAATTAACGTTCAGTTAAAAAATAAAGTTGATAAAATTCCCTGCAATTTCATTTTTTAATAAAGTACGCTTACGAAAGTACTCGTACGACCAATAGTTTTCGAGATAAATTTTTTAAAGTATCTCTTATTTTCAAACATTATGTTCTGTCCACAAATATCTCAAATTTGGTTATACCTACGTACAAGACGCATGATAAAATCGAAAAAGTATTTAATTACAAAATGGTGTTTTATTGAATATACGACCGAAGATATCATTTTTTTAAAGGCCCAGCTACACATATCTATCGTAATGCTATGATTATAAACGATCGTGAGGACCATTACACACAACTTGCATAAATATATATTATGCATAAAGAAAATCATCCAATTATATTTTACGTTTACCTTTATGACACAAATGATTGGATAATTTTCTTTATGCATATGGTTATGCGGTTAAGCAAATTTGTGTGGAATGGCCCTAATGGCCGCAGCACAAACTCTTGCATAACGCATAATGCATAGTGCATAAGAGAATTAACCAATCGAAATTTTTTTTTTCCATGGAATGATTGGAATGGAAAGATTCTGATTAGTTAATTCGCTTACATGCACTATGCGTTATGCAAAAGTTGTGCTGCGGTCCTAAGGAAAGAGGCTACTGTAAATATTGGCTGCGTTCAATAGAACATTTATTTTACAACTATTGGAAGTTTTCTTCGCGCTGCTTGGGTTATACTTTTAGATCAAAAGAAATGGTCCAATCTCAGCAGAGAATCATAAAACGGTTGCAAAACTGTTGTGTTCTGCTGAACACAGCCATTGTCTACATAAAATCGTAAGGTAGCTAATAGCGAAACAGAATGTTAGAGCCGAATAAGTATTGCTTCTTTATTATGGAGATATAATGAAAAAAAAACGGTGATGATAAATTCGGCAGTTATTAATTGACTTCGCGATGCCCGCGGATTTCACCTAACCTAACCTAATTCTCAATGAGCGAGCAAGATGGCAAAGCGGCTAGGCATGTTTTGGCCTTGCGCACAATAGAAGGAATAAGAAATTAGGAATAAAGCATAAACAATTTCAACCTATCAGAAATCGGATTGGAATATAACGGTTTCTGTTAGGTTGAAATCATTTATTCTTTATTCCTAATTCCTTATTTCTTCTATTGTGCGCAGAGCCTTATCGAGCGATTGAATATGATTGGTTGGATCTACAAGTAACAATCAATTATGCTCATTTGCTCGGCGAGCAGACTAACCGCAACTTGAACGCGTTCATTGTCTATCGCTAGACAAACATTATAATCGTTAGGATCTGTTCTACATTGGATACTTTTCATTTGATGACAAGTCTGCACAAGTGTCATTTATCTTGACATTCAAAGAGTGATAAAGATAGAGCGACACTTGTGTCGACTTATGTCGTCAAATGGAAAGCTCCCCATAAGTCACACATCGTATGCATGCGCATTGGATTGTCGGCTATCGAATGAAATTGTCGCGAATCGGCTGTCGATGTCGAAATGGAAGATGATTAACTCCCATCTTTTCGATTCTTACAACAATTGGAATATAACCTTTATTTTACAGATACATCTATATAAAATAGTTTAATTAAATAGTTTAATTAAATAAAATAGTTTAATTAAATAGTTTAATTAAATAAAATAATTTAATTAAATAAAATAGTTTAATTAAATTGTTGCACTGACATTTTTGTAAATTTGAAAAATTCTTCGTGATTATTAATTTGAAAATATAAATACCGTATGATGAGCACCAAAAATTTATCTTATATTTGTAGCAATATTTAACCCATCATCTTCTTATAATTCTTTTTTTACGTTTTCTTTTTATACGTTTTCTTAAAAGTAAGAAAACTCATTCTTATAATTTGCGTCCAAATTAATAATAAATTTGAACAACTTAATGTTTATTATTCCGACTTACGACACAATTGTGAACTGGCATGTCATACTCATACATACAACACGCGATAAGCGACTAGTGACATCCAACTCCAACATGCGACCTATTGGCTGCGTTCAGCAGAACACAACAGTTTTGCAACCGTTTTTATGATTCTTTGTTGAAATAGGACCATTCCTCTTGATCTAAAAGCATAACTTAATCAGCGCGAAGGAAACTTCCAATAGTTGCAAAATAAACATTCTGCTGAATGCAGCTATCGTAGAACAGGTCTACAATCAAGTCGGCTGACGCTTGTCAGATGTCGTTAGTCATAAAAAGTGCGACCTGACCAATCCAAATGATGCTCGGCAGCCGATATCGACAGCCGATACGAAAAATGAAGGTTACGCACACACACACACACACACACATACACACACACACACACACACACACACACACACACACACACAACATACAACAATATAACAATATATCTCCAGTCTGATTGTAGATCAGACCTTAAGTCTTGTCTACAACAGTACAAGCTATGTCGCATGTCATATGAAATGTCACAGTAGTGTCGCATAGAGGGTATGGCTTTCAACGCGATGTTGCAAACGCTTTGAAACGTTTTTTAATTGGTCAGTTTGTAAAATTCTTACTTCTAATTGTCTCTAATGATCCATTAAACTCTTCAAAACATTTGTAGCAAGACTTTGATCACAGCCATAGTTGCATGATTGTCATAGTTGCAAGAACTCTTGTCGTATGAAGTTAAGCCAACTTCAACTTTTTGTAACTGCGACAGGCGTATCACATGAGCTCAGCCAATCACAGCACAGCAAGTTGACGTTTAGAATTTGTTGTCGAATTGCGTGTAAACAATCGTTGTGACTATTGCGCCTATATAGCACAGAAGATTGAAGCAATATTGTTGCAATGTTGCAATATTGCAGATTACAATGTAATATTGCAGAGATGTAAATTAACAATATGCCTGCAAAAATATATCAGTAATATGTCTGTAATATTCCAAAAACGTTGCAAAACTGTAATTCTTTAATTAATTATTACAATAATAATAATATAGAAATATACAATAATTTTTTCTATTATTTATGTATAGTTTTTTAGGTTTATCAATCATTTTTATGATATAATAATTAATGTAATTCATTTTTATATTTAAATAAAACATTTATTAATCTATTATTTGACGACCATTTCATTAGCTAAGTTTTATATTTATTTTTAAATATGAAATCAAAAGATTTAGTATAATATCGAATTTGGATACAATCAATGCATCATTATCGGATAAGATGATAAGCAATTAAGCTGCTAAAAACAATTTATCGAAATATTAATTATGATCGATGTATTTGTAAACCTGATGTGAACGCAAAAATAAATCAGTGCACGAACTTTATTAATAAATTTCATACTGTCATTTTTTTTAATCGATTTCAATTAACTCGGCTTCAAATTAAAAAGAATCACTGCGATTAACTTAATCCATGATTAACTTATCAAGCGATTATATTATTATGTTAAATATATTAACAGACAAGCAATTGAGAGCAAAAATTAAAACAGTAATTAAAGCATTGTACGTTAACAATGTATTTCAAAGACCTTACAACAAATATGATGAAATCGGACATTTCGGTTCAGTTCAAGCCATCCTCAGCGATGTCTAAATAACATTAAATATTATTCAAGATCCAAGTCCGCAACTAGAGAGCCTCCTCAAATTCAAACTTGCGAAGCATCATTGTCAATTAGTTGAATAGCTAAATGATTACTAAAGAACCAATAATTATTATTAAGACAATTAATAATTGTTATTAAGCACAGAATGATCAAAGAATTCACCCATTGCGAACCATGAGACCATACATCAAAAACCTTATTATGTTAATGTGGATAATATTTGTAATTTGTTCAGGACACATACATACATGCTTTATCTTTACGAATAAATTTATCCTTCAAAATTAATACTATTGGAATATTTTATGATTTTATCATAAAAAAATGCTTTATAGAAAATACATATCACTAAAAATGCGATTTGTAAAAAAATTAAAGTTAGTGAGATGTATGTACAAAAAATAGTTTCTATTTTAGAGTTTTCATAAAAAATTTATCCAAATACATTATATCACAATATTGCTGGAACATTTCGTTGCAATATAACAAAAAGCGGACATCTTAAAACTGTTGAAATCTTGCAGCAATGATTCAACAACGTTTCGCAACTACCATGCAATATTGCAATGTTTCGTGGAATTATTCTGCAATGTTTCTGCAATCTTTCTGTGCTGTATGGATATAAACGCTCATTTAGCGACACTTTTGTGGTAAGTGACAAATTTTCCTGCGATGCTATTCGCGATACAACCTGTGCGATTATTGTAGACGAGGCTTTGCGATCATCATAAAAGGAATTTATGATAGATCTAGATGAGCCTTAAAGTATTTTGATTTGTGAATATTATGAAAATGAGAATATTTCTTCGCAAATGTATCGGAAATATTTTATATTACGGCTACTTCTACGCTAAATATAATTCTTATCAAAATGAAAGATTACTAAATTTCCTGCATTCATGATTTTTTAATGACTAATGCCCATTTCCACCAACGTAGATTAACTTTAATCTGGGTTCAACTTACTCTTCATCTTTTTCTAATTCTAAAGATTAGAAAAAGAGTAAGTTGAATCAAGATCAAAGTTAATGTTTATGTTGGTAGAAATGAGCATAAAGGTCAGTTTCACCAACACCAGTTAACTTAATCAACTATTGACTGATCAATCGTGTTTGCTATTTAGTAGAATTGATCAATTATGATTGACAGTTAAGCACAATTAAGCTCGATCAGCGTTGATGAAACTGGCCCTAATAATTATTGAAATATAGCTGAAAAATGTTTATTATATGTGTTTCTGAATACATTTTGGTAAATAACTTACTTCTGACTTGTCTGAAATAAAAAATGTTTAGAAATTATGTGGAAGCTTATAAATTATCTTGAAAATGAGACTCTTTTAACCTCGTCCGATGAATAGTTTCCAAACTATAGCTTTTGGAATCATTACATCTTTGTTGTTTTGCCTAGTTTTGTTAGGATGAAACGATTCACTATGTTACATAGTATCTGATATTTAGTACTTAAATCATATTTTTAGGATAAATAGCATTCGAGATATACTATAGAAAAGTGGCTATTGGGACTCGTACTCGTACATAATAATATATATAATGCGTTTCTAAGAGGGTTGTGCATCGCCAAATATGTGCTCGGAGTAAATTTCATTGAATCTTAGGATATAGTACAATCATTATAGTATTTGACTTTAGAAAAATTACCATCAGGGTAAATTTGTGCACAGACCTTCATTTTTACATAAGATTAAAGAAGAAAAAAGTTTATTATTGTGGTAAGAAAAATAATTAAACAAATAGGGACCCAAATTTCGGTTTTTTTGCAAATATCTTGATAAATATCAATTTTACTAAGAAAATATAATAGAAGAAAATTAAAGGAGCGAAAAATTTTAGAAAAGATTCTTTAAGTTTTTGTCGTACGAGCAATAATTTTCACGTAAGAAATTATGCAAGATGTGTTTTGCGCAGTGTTGCGGAGCGCCAACAAAACATCAAGCGAAATGGAACATCGCACGCGCGCACAAAAAAATATCATAAATGACTTTTGAACGAATTATTGTACAGAAATCGGCCAAAAACACGTTGAAAAGCTGAAATCTTCAATTTTTAAATAAATTTTAATAAAATTAGTTTCATTATTCTATGACAATTTTTAACAATTCGACAATGGATTGAATAATATGTTACATGTAACTTTTGACTTTTTTCATAAAATCAGCTATAAATCGGTATCGAATTGTTTAAAAAAAAAATTTGCAGGATATTACAGTATATAATTTATATTTTGAGTCCACGAGAGGAAAAAATTTTTTTTAATTTTCTTCTTCAAAATCAAGCTATTGACATTTTCAGTAATTTTCAAAATTCTTGAGTAAATATAAAACTTGAAATTGTCAGTGTAGCTTTGCGAAAAATTATACTAAAATAGTTTTTAAACAAGCAATTGAAAGTTTGGAATGTCTATTTTTAGATGTATCGAAATTTTCCGTCATACTTCGAATTTTCATTTATTTACATAAATATGTGAGTTATTGCGAAAAATTTGTTTAAACTTGTGCTGATTTTGATCATCATTAATATAATGTTTTAAAAACATAAACAAATGAATATAGTGAAGTCGAATATTATATTTAAAAGCATCTTAAGATGTCGTAAGTCATATTAGCATCTTAAAATTTTACTTCAAGTGGTCTTGAAATATAAATGGACTATCGATTTATGAATCCAATCGTAAGACACACGACAAACGAGTTATCAATTCTATTATGTCATTTTGTCTTTATTTTATGTTTAAGAAACGGTAAACAAATGGAATACTGGATGGTCAATGTGTTGGCTATCTTGATCGGTCAGCTAAATTGTGGACTTTAACTATGTTCCAAAATTTACTACCAGTACTGAAAATCTATAATGCTTGTAATGTAAACTATAGATTTTTAGTACTGACAGTAAATTTTGAAACATATTTTAGACTAATGTAAGCAGTAGCGAATCCAACATGTTGATTTCCTTATTGCTTATATTTTTTTATACGCCAAGGTTTTAATGATGGCTAATATACTGACTATCAGTATTCCATTTGCTTACTATTTGTTAAAACGTAACATAAAACAAAGACAAAATGACATAATAGAACTGATAACTCATTTGTCAAATGTCTTACGACTGAATTCATAAATCGATATTCATAATCCATTTTTATTTCAAGACCACTTTAAGTAAAATTTTAAGATGCTAATATGTTTATGACATCTTAAGATGTTTTACGATGCTATTAGGCGTACAATTTTGCTTCCGCCGTTTTTTTCCGAAATTTGAGGCTTTATTGTAAAAAACTGGTTATACATTTATGATTCAAAGTATTGTCCATCGCTGGCCACTACTTTCTCCCATCTTTCGGGTAGCGTACAAATCCCGCGTCGAAAAAACTCATCTTTTGAGGCTATTCACGAATCGATCCAATTTTTTATTTCTTCATAAGACCGGAAGTGCTGGTCAGCCAGGCCGTGTGCCATTGATCAAAACAAGTGATAGTCAGAGGGAGCAGAGGGAGTCTGGAGAATACGGCGGATGGGGTAGGACTTCCCATTTCAACATTTCCAAGTATGTCTTGACCACTTTCGCAACATGGGGTCGAGCATTGTCATGCTGCAAAATCACTTTATCGTGTCTCTCGTTGTATTGCG
>NW_017259226.1:23672-34108 GCF_001594045.1 Atta colombica | reverse complement strand
AACTCCCCATGATTTTCTGCGCTTGGGATTATCGTAATGAACCCATTTTTCGTCCCTAGTCACAATGCGATGCAGAAATCCCTTCCGTCTTTGCCTTTCAAGCAGCTGTTCACAAGCAAACAAACGCCGTTCAACATCTCTCGGCTTCAATTCGTACGGCATCCAATTTCCTTGCTTCTGAATCATTCCCATGGCTTTGAGGCGTTTTGAAATGGTTTGTTGAGTCACTCCCAATGAGTCACGTGCCAATTCTTCTTGATTTTGACACGAGTCTTGCTCAAGTAATGCCTCCAATTCTGCATCTTCGAAAACCTTCTCTCTTCCACCGCTATGCCGGTCTTCGACATCAAAATCACCGTTCTTGAAGCGTTGAAACTACTCTCAACACGTTCTTTCACTAATAGCGGCCTCACCATAAGTATTTGAGAGCATTTGATGAGCCTCAGCCGCAGATTTCTTCATATTGAAGCAAAATTAAAACCTCCCGCAAATGACGAGAATTTGGCTCGTAACCTGACATTTTCAATCAAGAATAACTTTATGATGCAGATACAAATCGACTAATGTTTCTATGGGGTTATGTTGACAGATGCCCAAGTTTATTGTATGACGTCTATGATCTATTTATTTACCACCACTTACCGCTAAAGCCATCTATAGGAAAACGGCGGAAACAAAGTTGTACACTTAATAATTTTAAGATGTTAATACTTTTACGATACGACATCTTAAGATGTTTTTAAATATAATATTCGACTATATTCATTTATGTTTTAAAACATGATGTCAATGATGTTCAAAATCAGCACAAGTTTATACAAAATTTTCGCAATAACACATATTTATGTAAATAAATAAAAATTCAAAGTATGACAGAAAATTTCAATACGAGGTCTAAAAATAGACATTTCAATTGCTTTTTTAAAAACTATTTTAGTGTAATTTTTCGCAAAGATATGTCAATTTTAAGTTTTACATTTACTCAAGAATTTGAAAATTACTGAAATCAATAGTTCATCTGTCAATAGCTCGATTTTGAAGGAAATTTAAAAAAATTGTTTTCTCTTGTGGAATCAAAGTATGAAGTATATACTGTAATATCCTGCAGGCGATTTTTTTTTTAAACAATTCGATACTTATAGCTGATTTTATGGAAAAAATCAAAAATTGCATGTAACATATTGTTCTATTCATTATCGAATTGTTAAAAATTGTCGTAGAATAACGAAATCAATTCTATTAAAAAGCTGAAGATTTCAACTTTTCAACGCATTTTGGCCAATTTTTGTATGATAATTCGTTCAAAAGTTATATTTTTTGTGCGCGCGTGCGACGCTTCATTTCGTTTGACATCTTGTCAGCGCGTTCCGCAACTTCACTACACAAAACACATCTTGCATAATTTCTTACGTGAAAATTATTGCTCGTACGACAAAAACTTAAAGAATCTTTTCTAAAATTTTTCGCTCCTTTAATTTTCTTCTATTATATTTTCTTAGTAAAATTGATATTTATCGAGATATTTGCAAAAAACGAATTTGGGCCTTATTTGTTTAATTATTTTTCTTAGCGGCCAATAGTAAAGTTTTTCTCTTTCAATATTATGCAAAAATAAAAGTCTATGCAAAAATTTACTTTAATAGTAATTTTTCTAAGGTCTCTCAATTTTCTAAATTGATTGTACTAACAGCGAACTCAGTTCACAGTTTATAACAGTTAATGAAAAAATTTATCATTTATATTTATTATTAATGAATATTTAATATTAATATTAATATTTAATATTTTTGTAAACAATGAACTTATATTTGTTTAATCGTCCCTTTCCAAGTTATTTTTTTACCTTTTACATAAAATTATTGTAAAGAATATACTAAATATTAAATTTTAATTCACAATGTCAAATTACCTAATTGAATTATTTTTAATCATTTCTATAGGTTGCCACTGTAATTCTTACTTAATACGTTGTTAATTTAACTGAAATCACATGTACACTTAACAAAATATACTCATATGCAACAATATAATATGAATAACAATAAATATGCCAATAAATCTTTTTTCATAATTGTCCTAATGTCCAAATCAAATGCTTTAAAAAAATATCTCCGAAACTATCAGTTATAAAACATTTAATTAAAACAATCATGTTGTAGATAATTAAATACTCGTTCTATTTTCTCATATGCGTTTTGTAGATGCAGCCAAATTGAGATGTTTGTGAATATAGAACAAATTTACAAAAATAATTAATTTTCAAAAATAAGATATCCTTTAAAAAAATTCTAACTTATTGGTCACAACACTTAACGTTCACTAAAAAATAAAATCGTAGGAAATTTTATTAGCTTTATTTTCGAACTGAAGCTTTATTTTGAACATAAATTTCTACAACGAGTAGATTCTGAGATATTTGCAAAAAATCGATTTGTTCGACATTTTTTTAAGATGGCGTAGTCGGCCATGCCCGCTCATACATAAATTTTGATATGTTAAAAAGAACTATTACATACCATTATCCAAAAATTCAGCTTTGTAGCAATTTTTTTATATCGCCAAAAATTGTCTAGTTTTCCTGTTGTGGGATTCTCTAAACGTTTTATCGACAATTGTCGCTATCGTTAACTAGCAATAGCCAATGAATAGCTTTCTTCCAGGATAGTTCTGCCATTGATTGTCGCTAGTTAACAATAGCGACAATCATCAATAAAACGTTTAGAAAATTAAACTAGACGAGTCACGTCTCCCAAAAAATTGCAAAAGTTTGACGTATTCTATGTAATGAATTTTTTTATAAATATCATGATAATCATCGTATAAACTTTTTCTTGTAAATTGAAGAAAAATAAAGCTTTACATAATTTTTTTGCAGAGATATGGAATATCAAAGTTACCTGTGCATTTTTGTTTAGTTACCTTTAACATAAGCATTCACCGATGCGCATTAAGAAGATATTGCTGTTCGGATTTTGCACATCATATGCATACGTGCATATGTTTGTGTGTGTATGTGTGTATGTGTGTGTGTGTGTGTAAGATTAACGTGCGTGTACGTTTACATTTCAAAATCTCATACTTGCGCCTGGTCTTCGAATGCTTTCTTGCAAATGTTCATATATATTGATGCATGCTGTAATAGTGACCTGAGGAATTTTTTCATCATATTCGATGTTGCTTTTACTCCCTAAAAATTTTTGTTGGCAGTCTTTCCAAAGCCTGTATAGCCTTTTTTCTTTCCATAGCCTTTCTTCTTATTATCTCACACACACATGAACGATAACTCGAGTAAATTAATAAAAAAGAACCTGAGAGCCAATATAATAATTCAAGACAATATCCTTGTTATATTTTGCTATTAAGTTTGTCAGCAATTTTTCTATTTTTATTTACAATTTTTATCTTGAATATTGTAACAGATATATTATATTGGCTCTTGACTCTTTTCTTATATGTATTGAATTTTAATTATTTGAGCCGTTTTCTTAAATTCTAACACTGTATGATTCGACACGATTGAGGCACTTTTATTGCGATAGCGAGACAGCAAAAACATTAGGTCTATTCGATTTGTTTACACTTTCTACACTCAGCTACATCTCTATTTTTTTTCTTTTCAGCGTCAAATATATATCTATCTCATTTTAAGTGTAAAAAGTGTAAAAAAGTGTAAGCAAGTCGAACAGACCAATTGAGAGTTTCTAGTGTGAATACATTGAATCCTGCAGAGCGGTCGACGTTATGACCGCAATTTGAATCTTACCAAATCGGAAATTCCATAGGTATTGCTCACGATTTTGTGATTCTCTTCCATGCTATTAGATAAGTTATACGAAGACATTCGATTGCTCATCTTTTGTTCTGAATAGGGCTAACAACTTAATTTGCCCATGGATGTAAAATATTTGACAAAAGAGGGGAGTTCAAAATGACGATCTTATTCTTATTTTTTATTTATTTTGTGCCCTTTATTCCCTTTTTTTACATTTGCGAATTATGTCGCTTTGTTTAACAGTCCGTTACGTATCATTTATGTTGACCGTAATTATTTGTAATAATTGATCAATCACATTCGAATACTCCCCTCTCATTCAATTGTAAGACAGTAACGCTCGATTGCAATCAGTCGTATGCTAGACAATGCATACAGCAAGAAAGAAGAATAATTTTAATCTTTCAAAAATCAGATATAAAATTCACGGTTTCTGATAGGTTGAAATCATTATTCCTTATTCCTAATTCCTTATTTCTGCTATTGGCGCAGCCTCTGACTAGTGTAAATGATAAAGTTGAATTTCTGTCTTGCGGGCAGTTGTACTGCCATTCCAAATATCGATCGGTATAACATTTTATAAAGCATAACATTTTAAAAAATTCACAGTTGATTTTTAATCCAATTCTTGGATTCCTTTGGGGTGGATTTTCATACTGAGAAAAATTTTGAATGCTCCATGATTCCACACTATAGTTGCCGGGCCTATATCTGAAATTTAGTAGAACGGACGAGAGCCGCGAGACGGATTTTCTGCAAGATTTTCTGCAAGATTGGTAACGATTAACTCGCGATTATGACCGCTCTTAGATTACTCTCTGATATATTATATCAAACTTTTCATTATGGAGTGTATAATATCAGTTTCACACTTTTAATTGGACAACAGTGCTAGAAAATAATAATAAAGGAAAAGTCTCTAGAGACTTTTCCTGTAAAAACGAAATTTTCGCTGTAATTGTATTGGACAATTGCAACAGTGTACCGCGTATTGCATCAACATAAATCAATTGGTTAGATTATTTTATAAATGTATTTATAAATTTATCGTTTGATTAGCTCAGTGAGAAATGATTCAAATGATAATGGAATCTCGACGTTAATTCGATGTCGATTCCATTATCATTTCTCATTAGGCTAATCAATTAATTTTATATATGTAATATCTCCTAGAAAAGATTTTACATTTAAAAAATAATCTAACCAACTAACCAATATGTATGTCGAATCGATATTAATTTGATGTCGATTTCATTGTCATTTCTCACTAGAGGTACATTTGTAAAATTGATCGATTGTTTTTATAAATGTAATGCTTTCTCTAATAGACTTTACGTTTATTAAATAACCATCACTTGATCAATAAGTTGATGCAACATATGGTAACAGTGTCTTTTGATACTGTTAAATCGCTTTTTTCATTATGTGATAAATGCCATCGAACATATTGTGCTCCTTGTGTGAGGTCCTCCGAAAAAAATATCTTATATATAATTATATATAATTACATAAAATTATTTAACATTATATACAATTATATAAAATGATATAAAATGATAACGCCGTTACAATGTTGTTTCAGATCAATCATGTCTAACAATAAAATACGTACCTTTCTTGAAAATTTTACTAAAATTCAACTAAATCACTTTATCAAAAATGTCTTATGATAATGAACCAAAATTCATACAAAAGCTCTTGAATTATACTTTCAGCTATATTTGAATTTATTTATAGACCAGATCTTTTGAAGTAAACAAATCTTAAAAATGTCAAAAAAATATCATTTTCAGTCCACTTCATTACTAAAATTTACTAAAAATCCTGATGTGCTATGCAAATTCTGTCAACAGAATATCGCGCGTTTAATGCGCAAAGAATCTCAAGAAAATATATTATCGCACTTCCGAGAGATTTTTCTTGTAGCAGTGTGTAATTCATTATAAATTAGAATATTTGGTACGTATGATGTATTGTGCAAAATAAATATACTATAACCATAAAAATTTATTTTTTTTTATTTGTTGTTTCTCAATTAAATTAATATATTATTTGATTTGCAAATTAGTGAGCATTATTTGACTCATTTGTTTATTCTATACTTTTATCTATTATATTTGATTCAAAAGACGAATAATGTTATGCATAATACATGTTACACATACATGTTACACTTTGATGTACAAATACATGTTAAATATAAATATATATTTTTTTTACTTAAACCATACTATATGTATGTAACTGTTTTCTCACATTCTTCCCTTAGTTTTCGCCGCGATCGGTGTTGAAAAGACGCAAGAAGCCTGATAAATGAAGAAGGCTAAAATTTCAGCGAAAGATCCATGCACATGATTTTTCACAAACTCGCATTAAATAAAATTGTCTTCCAGATTTGTGACTATTACATCGTATTGAATGTAAATCTCAGATTGAGAAATGCGTTACTACTTTATGACGTTATCATTATTACCTCGTCGGTAATAAAATTATAATAGCGCTAATTTTCGTATTTTATAGCTTTTACGGTAACGTATTTTTCGGTATGAATTTAACAATTACTTTAATCGCTATTTGCATTTTGAATTTATTTGTGACATAATTTGTAATGTCTTCGATTTTCATTCTTTACTAATATTTATAGTTTTGTTATATATTTAAGACCATTAATTAATCCATTTAATTCATTAGATTTCAAAACATCCTTGTGTGTGTATTTTCATTTTAAATCTTTTCCACACGACTCGTAATCAAAATTATTAAACTACAATTATATTTAAAGTAAAAATAGTTGTTTCTTTCAAAAATCAAAAGATAAGATATCTGAAGAAAAAGAGGAGATAAAATAAAAGAAGTAATTGATCTTACCTTTATAACGACACATACAAATATTCAATATACAATAATAAATTATTTTGTCTATCTTACTTAGAAGAATAATGCAATCTCATTATTATTTTAGCGATCTACAAGTATAATAAAAATTATGGATTCAAGAGATCTGATGTGTAAAAGAAAACACAAACAATAATATATTAGAAACGAGACCGAATATAGGCTTTCTCTTATTTAATTAGAAACATTTGAAAGTAAAAGCATATAAAAAATGTATATATAATAATAAAAAAAATATTTCTTGCATATGAATGTTTTTATTCTTCTGTATCTAAGTTTGAATAAACAGATTTGCTACAATTTTTAATCCTAATCAAGTATCACGAAAAGATCGTCGTCATATTATCTGACTTGATAAATCACAGTATTTTTAAAATTGTACGAAGATAAATAGTGCTGATAATATTAAAATTGTGATAATATAAAAATTAGTGTTTTAGCTATCAATGATACCTGATGAATGTTAATAACATATAAAAATAAGACTACAATAGAGAAAGTAATTAGTAGATAAAAATTATCTCTAAATTTTTTGGAATGGAATCTAACTCTAAAGAATGAAAATTGAGTCAATCTTAAAAAAGAGTGGCACAATTTTTAATCTTTAAAAGTGAGGTTTCACACTTCACATTAAGCTTTTATAGAGCATATAAACGGATGAGAAATACATTACGTTACAGTAAAAAATACATTCAAATGATAAAATATTAATTTTGGTACGTATAAAACGATTTCATCCAAATTTAATTAAAAACATATTAATTTAAAAACATATTAAAAATTTTAAAGATAATTGATTATCTGATAAGTTTTTAAACATATAACAGTCCAAAAGTAATTTGTTGTTCTACTGTCAATCAAAGATTTTTATTTTATGAGGTCTTAATTAGCTGCATTTTTTCGTGATATTTCTTATATAAAACTGCATCATATTACATTATTTTTATTTTTTTCTTCAATACTTTAATTCCTTTCAGTACTAAAGCCATCTTATCTATTTTGTGTATCTTAGTGTCTTTATTTTATATTATTCGCAAAAGGTAAATAACGTATGTAAAATTTAGTGATACATAAAATGTCATTGTTCAAATTGACTCATGGAATATCTTGTTTTTTTTTCAGTTCTTGAAAAAGATAAGTTTCTTTTCTTAATATTAAATAAATGTAAAAAAATTTCTTGTGTTTTGAAAATTGTTTGTTTTACCTATATGAAAATGAAAGTATAAATATAAATTAATGATACTAAATGGAAATTAAGTCGAAATTAATCGAAGAAAAAAATTACTTCTTTACCAGTGAGTAACTGACCAGAAGTGACATTTGGCCACAAACAATCATTTACTTAATATCAATACAATTGGCGCACATGTTTAATAATGTGATCATTATATAAAAAAATTAATTAAATTAATATATTTATTTAAAAAACGTTGTATAAAGCTCTATTACTTATATAGTATTTATAAATATTAAATAATGTGTGTGTATATATATATATATATATATTATAGAATAGTGGTATAGCTTTTATATGAAGCAAATGTTGGCTCGAAATGTAGCAGCTTTAGAGCGTCATACTAAAATAAGAAATTGTAAAAAATAGCACAATTTTTTATGTTCTCGGCATAAACTCTACCTCACAGACACATATTAATACATATAGATTAATTGTGATAAAAAATTCTCTAAAATTTATAAAAAAGAATATAAAAAAGAAAAAAGTAAGTCATACGAGAATTATATAGGTTTAGTTAGTAATACTAATGTTCTTGGAGTCCTTAAGGGGCGGATCTTATATGATCTTTTGTTCATCGGTTGATCGTAATAATTTTCGTAGAAGAACATCGCGTACAATATAATAATCGTATTTAAGAAGCCTCCAAAATTAAAATTTTTTGAAGTTAGAATCTCATTAAGAAATAGATTTGTATAACGTATAGTATTAATTATTCTTTTTTTAGAAGATCATAGGTTATTTCGCATTCACGGGGTGCGTTCAAGGAGACACTATTCGCGCTATGAACGCAAACGTTATCAACGCTGTTCTTGGAGCCAATAGCGCATTAGCAAGCTCCATGAACGATCCTAGCATAGGTAGCGTTGATAGCGTTTAACCAGAGATATATTCGTCGAGGTTAAGTTAATGTAGGAGATTCTGTTTTCAATCACCAATCAAACTTTTCCCTATAATTAAAATTTTTAAGATTTTGTAAAATATTTGTAACGTAATTTTTTTATTTTCTCATAGTGAATAACAGAACGCAATCTCAATTGCACTTTCTAACTTGCCGCTAGGCCGAAGTGAACAATATAGAAACTAGATCAAAAAATTAATAGTTACGCTAAATAAATTAATCAGATAAAAGGAAGAATCCTTGAGCATCGATTTCAGAAGAAGAAATACATCTAATAAGGATCTTAAGCATCTGCCGCGGAATACCCTATACCGCAATAGTAACTTTTTTTCGTATACGGGAATTAAAAATTGCCAGTAACAAGATACCCCTGACTTTCACATTTATAATGAAATCAAATACATAAGTTGCTTCGCAGAAACTTTGAAAAGTTAAAAATGATACACAAGTAAGAATTACGTTCACTCCAGCCTAGTGGGAAGTCAACAGAGATTAAATAAAATTGAGATTATGATAAAATTTGAAATTCACACATTACATACGTACGTTTACTCTACGAAATTCTAAGAGAGAAAAGTTTGATGCTACTTGCGAACAGAATCCCTTCAAACATTAATCTAACTTTAACGAATGTTAAACACTATCAACGTTAGGGTCATTCACGGATTTGTAAACGCTACCAATACACTACCTCGGAAGGAATAGCGTTGATAGCGCAATAATTATGACATAACATGCTTCCATTAGTGACGTCATGATCATGTTTGTTAGCGCTATCTGCAACTCCGCAAACAGTTTGTAGCGCTAAATAGCGCGAATAGCGTTTCCCCGAACGCACTCACGATCAGTAGAGTAGTTTACGAAAACTATCTGATGATTGGCCAGGTATTATGTTCTTCCATTTCGGGAAGTTCTTCTCTAGCTGGAAGTTCTTTTCTAGCGGAAAGTTCTTCTCTACCGGGAACTTCTTCTGTACCACATAACTCTAATTCGGCGGGAAGTTCTTTTTCTATATTTTCTATCTTTTGAGGACTATCCATAATATGTTCTGTATATACAATATATGTTCTGTTGGTTCTGAAGTCTTCGTTGCGAATCTGTATTTATATATATTGATAAAAAATAAAATTATAAAATATAATATATTATATATTATTTAATGTTATAATTATATTGCAATATTACTTGACAATTATATGAAAAGTCTCATCTCTTCAATCTAAATATAAGATTAAAATAGGAAAAATCTGTAGTAATTTATGAATTGTTAAATTAAATTCATATTTACGGCTTTATACATAAAACTATAAAATTGTCTCAAATTTATTGTTAGGATATATGATATGCTATATGCAAAATAAAAGATACAATGGTACATGAAGAGAATTTTTTTGGGAAATTTATCTTATAGATATATTATGGAACAATTTTGTTATGGAACAATTTTGTTTTCGAAAAGTTTTATGTTATCTCTCTCATTCATTAATAAAACTACCAATAAAATATAAAATAAATTTCATTAATTTTACTGAAATGTATAATAAATCTTTGAAACATTGCATTGTATCATGTATTTAAAACAATGTATTGTATCACAATTACCATATTTTCAGGATAAATTTTAAGATTAAATT
>NW_017259226.1:20065-23572 GCF_001594045.1 Atta colombica | reverse complement strand
TAAAATATGTGTATGCATAAATATAAACTTCATTTCTTAAAATATTAGAAATAAGAAAAGAAAAACAAGTTAAATATAAATATATATGTCTATAAATATAATATATATATTTATTCCTTAAAAATTAAAACGATATCTAGATTAATAGCATAAAATAATAAAAGTAAGTTTAACGAAAACAATTTACTAAAGCAAGTGCATTACACATTGCAATAAACGATAATTAAACAACTTGTAATTGTATTATTGATAAATATACACTAAATGAGAGAAAACAAATTTGAGCATAGATTAATATTTAGCAGTGACATATCTTTTTTCCCAGTTAATGCAAATACTGATGATAAAAAATGTTTGTAAATTGTATAATTATAAACGATGTATCTGTTTTTATATTATTTATATACAATGTACTTGTTCTTTTGTTATTTATTTGTTCTTCATGCAATTAACATAAATTTCTTTAGTTATTATTTATGCAAACAAGAGTTAAAAATAAATTTGTCTTTGTACATTTAACATTTCCGACATTTTTAAAAATTAATCACTATTTTTTGCATATAATCGGTGTAATAAATACAAACAATGGTTTTTTTTAACACCTGACTTGTGCTATACAGAATATCAGCGAAAGTATGGCTACGGCTGTAATGATATTTTATACATATAATATCGTATAAAATAGTATAACATGTAA
This sequence comes from Atta colombica, assembly GCF_001594045.1. Classification (NCBI taxonomy): domain Eukaryota; kingdom Metazoa; phylum Arthropoda; class Insecta; order Hymenoptera; family Formicidae; genus Atta; species Atta colombica. Next base: position 22,875 of record NW_017259226.1, on the reverse strand, counting down.
AATAATATAACAAAATTAGAGTAATAATTTGTGATTCATTTGTTATTATACAGATATTAATAAAACGTTTAATAAATAAATGTTATACACAACATCATGTAGATTATATTTGAAAAGGAAAAGAAATATAAATTGATTTGTAAGATCTATTAGCATGTATTTAAATAAATTTAAAGTGAATAATTACTCGTTAGGAACACCTGATCTATCCGTATTATCGATCAAATTAGAAACTATTGGTATGGAAGCTTCCTGTATGCATCCTTTATAGTCTTTTATCGCCGCTTGCACTGCTGCTTGCATCACCCATATCAATATCTGGCTTTGGATTGAAAATTGTATATCTATAAGGAGTGATAAGAAGAGTAAGAAATGCGATAATATCGAATACAATTGTGCACAGAACTCCATGATAAAACTTATATTATTTCTCTTAATTGTTGAAAATATATTTATTGTATATTTACTCGTTCCTATGTGTATCAAGGTATTTCGATAAAGTCATGATGTATATAGAATTTATTATTTTACTACATATATTGCACTTTTCACATGTAATTGGAGTATAATAATCCCATTCCCAATAAACGTTATAATCTCTCTTTTGTTCTTCTGTTAATACTTCTGAATGTTTATTTCTCAAGTGAACGAATAAATACATAAAGCTGCGTTTATAAGGTATTATTAACGAACAATGTCTGCAAATTGCCTTATGTATCGTTTCTGATTGTATGTAATGTTTACGCAGATATTCACGCACTGGGGTCTTGTTGTCTTCTAATTGCTGAGCCGCCATTATATTATAACCGCGCGTTTTGTATTATAGAATTAAAGTTTAATTGGACTTAATCACTGAAAGTATAGAAATGATATGAAGAAACAGAAATTATTTACAGAAGGTCAAAAACAGAGGTATCATTCTTTGATAGAATATAAATATTGATATATGTATAGTTTGAATATGTCTCATCAATGCTGCAGTGTTTTTGTTACGTCTCGAATTTTAAGGAATAGTCACGGGGCGAGAGACGTGGAGCGCCGGACTCCGCGTTGCGCGAATATTTCTGTTACACGCACGTGAGGTGAGAGAGGATATGAAAATCAGGGTCAAGTGATAAATCGAGATTTCTTTGGTAGAGAATCGCCTTTGTACGACAGGGAATACTCGCCGAAAAATAAGAGGAAATGAAAATAAAAACATTGGACGAGTTCAAGACGACAAAGCGGCTAAGCATGCTTACCGAGCGATTGTATATGATTAGTTGGATCTGTATAAGTAATAATCAATTATGTTCATTTATTCGGTGAGCAGACTAACCGGTCACGTGCCCAATGACTGCGTTCAGCAGACCTTTTATTTTGCAATTGTTCGAAGTTTTCTTTGCGTTGGTTGGATTATATTTTTAGATCTAAAAGAATGATCCTATTTCAGTAAACAATCATAAAATTCAATACATATTCCATACAGCACAGAAAGATTGCAGAAACATTGCAGAATAATTTCACTAAAACATTGCAATTTTGCATGATAGTTGCGAAACATTACTGAATTACAGTCACGAAACAGTGCTGGAAGATTCCAATAGTGTTAAGATGTCCGCTTTTTGTTATATTGTAACGAAACATTCCAGCAATATTGCAATGTAATGTATTCGAATAAATTTCTTACGAAGACTCTAAAATGAAAACTATTTTCTGTACATATCTGTATATATATCTCACTAACTTTTATTTTTGTACAAATCACATTTCTAGTGATATGTGCTTTCTATAAAGCAATTTTTTTATGATGAAAACCATAAAATATTCCAATAAATGTAGTATTAATTTTGAAGGATAAATTTATTCGTAAGGATAAAGCATGTATGTATGTACCTCGAATAAATTACAAATATTATTCACATTAATATAATAATACAATCTACTTGATAAGTTAATCATAGTGTTAAGTTAATCGCAGTGATTCTTTTTAATTCAAAGCCACTCCTAATCAATTAAAGTCAATTAAGAAATGACGGAAATTTATCAATAAAGTCAGGCGATGGTTTATTCTTGCGATGGTTTATTCAGGCATACAAATATAGCATCGATCACATAATTAATATTTCGTTAATATTAATAAATCATTTTTAGCAACTTAATTGCTTATCGTTTTATCCGATAATGATGCATTGTATCCAAATTCGATATTATATAAAATCTTTTGATTTCATATTTAAAATAAATATAAAACTTAGCTAATGAAATGGCCATCAAATAATAGATTTTAATATTAGGTGTACAACTTTGCTTTCGCCGTTTTCCTATAGATGGCTTTAGCGGTAAATGGTGGTCGAAATAAATAGATCATAGACGTCATACAATTAACTTGGGCATCTGTCATAACATAATCCCATAGAAACATTAGTCGATTTGTGTCTGCATCATAAAGTTATTCTCGATTGAAAATGTCAGTTTACAAGCCAAATTCTCGTCATTTGCGGGAGGTTTTGCTTCAATATGAAGAAATCTGCGGCTGAGGCTCATCGAATGCTCTCAAATACTTATGGTGAGGCCATTATTAGTGAAAGAACGTGTCGTGAGTGGTTTCAACGCTTCAAGAACGGTGATTTTGACATCCAAGGTCATGCTCTGTATTTGGTGAGATCAGCTCGGCGTAGTGTATTATGAACTGTTAAAACCAACTAAAACAATCACAGGCGATCGGTATCGAACGCAATTGATGCGTTTGAGCCGAGCATTGAAAGACAAACGGCCGCAATACAACGAGAGACACGATAAAGTGATTTTGCAGCATGACAATGCTCGAC
>NW_017259226.1:2590-19780 GCF_001594045.1 Atta colombica | reverse complement strand
TACTACATAAATATTAGAAAAAAATTATATTTTTATATTATTATTATTGTACAATTAAATTAAAGAATTACAGTTTTGCAACGTTTCTTGAATATTACAGATATATTGTTAATTTACATCTCTGCAATATTACATTGCAATCTGCAATATTACAACATTGCAGCAATGTTGCTTCAATCTTCTGCTATATTTAAACTAAAGTAAGTTTAAACTGAAGTAAACACTGTATCGCAAATGCTGTTAATATTGTACTTCTAATTACAGCGTGCGCGTGCGCGCGCACACACACATACACATACACACACACACACACACACACACACACACGCACGCCATGCACGCGCACACGCGCGCACACACACACGTCGACAAAATTAACGCAATACTTGTTCCACCTTGCAAAAATAGGCAAATTTCGAGAATAACTTCATAAAAAATACTTCGTATTTTTACTTCGTAAAAAATCATTGTATCGAGATTTTTAAAAGAGCATTTTAAAGCTTGAAATCTCTAGTTTTCAGATCGGTACTTCAGAAAACGGTAGGAAAGACCGGGAATAGTATCATTTTTCAGTTTCGAATTTTTACAGACGAAATTAAAACTTATCGAAAAAATGAATTCTACACCAGTTACTACATACATTTGACTATCTAATAATATTTTAATAATAAGAGAAAACTAATAATTAATATGAAAAAAAATACATTTTTTAAATGTATTCTGATTAAATTAACCCCAAGATCGGGGTAAGACTAATGGGGTAATTTGATTAACATTAAAATGAAAGTTAATGTATATTTAATCTTTACATATCAACAAAGCTTTCATAAAAATGTATTTTAAACATAAATGTGTTTATAAAACTTTTATAAATGTGCATTTTAAACACAAACATATTTATAAAATAAAAAAGTATAACTTTGTACCTTGTTATTAGATAAATAATAATTTATCTAATCCGAATCGTTATCCGAATTACAGTTATAATAAACATAATTGGCCCTTTATTTAGAATGTGTCTATACATGTTCAAAATTATCCTTTTAATTATTCTTAAAGTTTTCACATTATTACTACTATTTCTATTACACTTAAAAATAATTTTACAAAAGAAAGAAAAATGAACATATATGGACATATTTCATATACAATCATATATGTTTATGAATATTTATATGTTTATGTATAAATGATCATAAACATATATAATTTATTATATTATGTATGTTTATACATATTTATATATATTCATGAAAAATTCTTATACACGTAATTTAACTTATTATTGCATATTTTTATTATTAAAATTCATTAAAACTATAAAAATTATTGCATTTAAAATAAAAAAGAATACTCTCGAAATTCTTTTGAGTGAAATTTCAAAGAGAGTGAAAATATAGCTATGTATGGAACAGAGTGAGATCGTCCTGATAAAAAATTTGATAGAGAAACTATTGAGAACTATAGAATTTTTATTAATTTATATCGTTTTTCAGTAGTTTGTATCATTTTCTATTGTTGAGCTTGCGAGAGCATCACAATTGATCGGATATAAATCCTATCATTTATCGGATTTTATAAGATTTGTATAAGATTCATAAAATCTGATTCAAATTAGTGAATTTACAAACCATATTCAAAACAATTTTTCGTTCTCTACTCGACGTCTTTACCAGAGCGTAGCGAATGGTAGATTTTCTCATCTAATAAATTTTAACGATTAATATTTCGATTCGCAAGGCAGAACAATGCTTCTTTTTATTAATTCGTTTGTTTCGAGCAAAAACACGTCGAATAAGTCTAGTTTTATCGAGATTGGACGTGAGGGAACCAAACTTATAACATTTACAATACCACTGAAAATCTCTTTAGAGGAATGAAATATTGCCATTCTTTTTCAAGAAGTGTCATTTCACTCTTTTTCAAAATTGACTGTATTTTCATTCTTTTATAGTGAGATTTCATTCCAAGAACTTTAAGAATAGATACTATCAGAATCGTCACTAAATTAGTCATATAACTCTGTGTTGTGGTTAGCTTACTAGTCCGTTCATTTTTTAAAAACGTTAACATTATTTAACAAAGACAGATAAATAAAAAAAATCTGTTGGACTTTATTATATAAATAATTTTATTATATAAATAAGAACTACATTTACTATCTAAATGAAAATCAAATATCTCAGATAATTATATACGATTGTGGAATAAAAATTTTAAAAATAAAAATATTCACTTATGTGTATGATTTTTTTAAATTATAGCATAATTTCTAATAACGACGCCTCGAGATCTCACAGCAGATGAGCGACAGTCGCCGCTGTGTTCTAACACGTTTACGCGTGTCTCGCGCGATTTGTTTATAACGTAGCCTCGATTATTCTACTTACCCCTATAGTTTACTGATCCCAGTCTCCCCTATTACTGATATTTCATACAGTTATACAAACATAAATGAAGATGTATCAGATTTCAAAATTTGCGAAATTCCACAGAATGAGTTAAAAATTGTGCATAAATGCGATTTATAGCTTTAAAATTTTAAGATTTGATTCATCTTTTATGTTTGTGTAATTTCATGAAATATCGGCAAGATATTTTTTAAATTATCGTTTTTTAAATTACTGATTCAAAAAGTATAGATTCTAAGTTTTAAAATACTTTTTTACTCATCTCAATATGATGATTTTTGACGAATTATATTTTATCTTGATATTTATCTGCTGCTTCTCAACAAAATTAAAGTCATTTAAAATCAGCGTTAGGAAGAACTAAATTTCACATATCTCCGCGAAGAATGATCGCGATGCGATACTCGTACATGGACAACTTTTTCTTCTAAATTCAGTATAACTCAGAAACAAATTATATAAGAAACTTTATCAAAAAGAAATTACGAATTTCAAATTTTAATTCTCCTTAATTTTGTATAAGTGCGTGTACAATGTATGTGTATCCTGCCACGTCCACGTCGTTGATCCTGGATAATATCGAGAGCAGGATACATTAGGATAATTATTAAAAAAAAAGAAAATTAGAACAGCTACTTTTGCCATATAGAAAAGATACGTATGAGGAAATATATTTGTCCCTTCCTCCCTTTCTTTCTTCTTCCTCCATCTAGCCTCGGAACTCTATACACTGAAAAATTATTTCGGCGTCCCTGTTCTCTCCATCTTTTTGATGATCTTCCTACGTTTAGTATTTGATTTTTCTGTTTTAGCTATACATTTGGCTATAGCTTTTCAGGTTCTATACGGTACTATGATTTACTATGATCTCTCCATTCACGACGTTTTGCTCTTACCATCTCCTATTATATTTTGCACCATTCTCTAATAGATTGCGTTTTTTACTTGACTCGCGTAAGTTGATTCCTCGTTGTACATAGTGTTTTCATCTCAGTTAGACCTTAGAATTTTTTTTGTTTTTATAATATCCGTACGTATTTCTACCACATATATAAGTATTAATCTTACACGTATCTTACAGATCCGCACTTTACTCTCGATGATCATATGCTTATTTCTCTATACGATATTTCTCAGATAACCAAGATCAGATTCGACTTATTTGAATCGCATTTTTCCTAATTTTGGACTCATACCATTTAGGCTAATTAAGGCCCAGTTCCATAATTCACGATTAACTCTTAATCGAGATTCAACTAGTTTCTCATCTCTTTCTAATTCTAGAATTAAAAAGAGATAATGAATAAATTGAATCTCGGTTAAGAGTTAATCATGAATTGTGAAACTGGGCCTTAATTGACAAATGGCATGAGTCCAAAATTAGGAAAAATGAGTTTATTATAGAAATAGACAATAATAAGAATATTTGTTTTATCTATCAATTTAATTTTATTTTATTTTATCAGCAATATAAGTATATATTTATACATAATAATACAGGCCGATAAAATAATACAGGCCGAACAAAATTTAGGGAGGGGGAGGAGAGGGAGATCTTGTGCTCCGAACTTTGAAAGATGTTTTTGTAGAATTTTGATGAGCTGAAAGCGACTACGTTGTCCATTTTTTTCCATTACCCAATATTTTTTAAATAATTGCAAAAACATTTTTTTCCGGAAATAACTTTTTTATTAATTTCTTCCGACTAAACAAAAAATAATATCGAAGTCTGTTTTGCGGCATTTAACTTAGAAATGTTCCAACAATACTAAAAATATTAATATTTTTTCAATGCTTTTAAAAATATTTTATGCAAACCGCAAACAAAAAACTTTGGAAAAAATAAAAAACCGATAAAAGAATTGACAAATTTTGAAATATAAAATCAAATAATTCAAAAAAAAAATCGTAAAAAATATTTGATAATTTATAGCTGTATGTTTCTAGTTTAAATTATTTTTTAAAAAACATTTCCGATCACTTGTTCAGAAGTTATTAAATTTATGTTTATTTTCACCAATGTAGATCAACTTTAATCTCGTTTCAACTTACTCTTCGTCTTTTTCTAATCTTTAGAACTAGAAAAAGACGAAGAATAAATTAAAGACCGAGATTAAAGTTAATTTACATTGGTGGAAACGGGCATTTAAGTGCCAAAGCAGCCCGCGCGTTACCTACAGTTTATGGTATAGTGTGCGATCCTGTCGAGTCTAACACACTAGCCACCAAATACAGAAACATGTTGCATAGTTTTTTGGTAATTGATTTCAAATCTGAAGTAAAAAATGTGCAATTCAAAATGAAAGAATATGGAAGAATTTAAAAAAATCTGTATATGAAAATCAATATCTGATAATAATAATTAGAGATTTACAAGTAGGGACGACTTTACAAGAAGGACGAATTAAAAATTTATCGAAAGTTTTTTAAAATACAAACTTCACTTTTGTAAGAATGAAAACAAATTTTAAATATGACCATTTTTCGCAATATTATATTTACTCGAAGTTATATAGTTTTGATATAAATTTATGTTGCAATAATTTTGTTGACATATATTAACTTTAAGGACAAATTATTCAGATTGATAAAAAGTTATTTATTTTCTTGTTTGATAATATTTCATCTAATTTAAATTCATAACAAAAATAAAAGAAGCTAGATCTAATTTAAGAATTAATAAATACTTCATATTCAAGCAAAGGACAAGAAAGTGCGTTATTAGGAGAGAAGACTTGATAAAGAATCTGCGGGGAAGGAGTGATGTCATAGGATAAACATCCACTGCGACGATATCGGTTGCGTTCCTTTTTTACTGAATAGTTACTTTTTTGCTGAATACAGTCATTTACTTGTTACAGTTCTCTCTCTATTTCGTGGCATTCTTTCTCCTACCCAGAGCGGTAATAATAGAGTTCTTTCTAATAACGTTCTTTCTCTCTCTCTCTCTTTCTCTAAAAACAAATACAATTTTCATAAATTTCATCAATTTTTTTTATAATTAATTTCATTGATTTTATTTTATTGCTTTTATAATCAAGGAAATACGTTTGATATAATCTTGGTAAGTAATGAGTTAATACAATAATAATAATAATATTATATATATTGTCTGCTGCGATATGGGAATAGAATTAAATGGAGAAAAAGGATAGTAAGTAAAGGAAAAATAATTTTTAAAGTTGAATAATATATTTTTTAATATAGATTTATTTTTTATGTATTTTTTATGTGTGTTATTTACAATATTGTCTAAAGCATATATCAACAATTCGCACTCGATAAGCGAAGTTTTGTCATGAATTTCATACAAGATTCTGGCTGCATTTATCAGTGATAGAATTTTGACGTAAAATAGTTAAATTTCTTATTGGCATCGTGTATATTTTGACATAGCCCGATATACACGTATTCAATACAATGTTCAAGTTTGAAACATGAAGACTACAATTAGTGGCTTCATATACAAACAAGTATCGCGTGATTTCAATTTTACAATATTTACATCACATATTTCAAGTTCTAGATCTCCAATTAATAGAGATGAAGTTACAGTTGACTGCAGAAGTTGCTCAATGTCCACACGTCTCTCAATGAATATCTTCCACGTTGCACGAGATAGGATTAACCGATTACCTTGATTGTCGCCAATAAATAATTCCACAAAGGACAGATCCCACATTAATTCCAATATCCAAATATTTATATGCTGTGAGTGTTAAGGCAAATTTCTTTCCCAAGATATGAGACGTATAATGAGATTTCGAAGATGAATTGTTAAAAGATATACTACAGAAAAAAGAATACAGATGAGAGAGAAAAGTGCATAAAAAAATTATCATGCAATTGAACTTACTCTTTCTTCCACGCTTTATTTTGTTGAAACGGAACATAAAAGTTCATATTCTTATGCATTTTCAGAAATTATCTCATTAAACCCGACAGAGCAACTAATGTAATAAATGTATTGTACATACGTTACTAGAGCAGTGACGCGAATTCTAGATTCCGGGCAGCACACGATCAACGCTACTATTCGGCAGCCTGGCGCAACCGGTGACAACATAAGCAAGAGCCCGTGTACTGTGTGACTTGGTTAGTTAGAAGCGTGCCGACTACATCGCTCTGTCCTTTTTGCACTACATTCTTTCTTATTGCTTTCGAACGAAAGAGAACCTTGCTGTTTCACTCAAGCAAGCATCGAGCCGGTCGAGAGACCGAAATTGTTTTCTCGGCCTCTCAGCTCTCGGCGTATATCAAGAGATATGGGAGCATGGGGACATTCTACATAATATATAAGTTTTAATAAATAATAATCATACCTCTTCCATTAATCCAAAACACTATAAATCGTGTTATTATAAAACGCGATAGTTGACGAGAGATTAATTGTTTATGATTTTCCATTCGTGTTATGTCATAAATTCGATTCGCAAGAAATTGGCGTGGTCGAGCGCGTGTGAAATCGGAAATAAGTACTCTAATTAGTAAACATATATATTAGGTTAAATATATTTTTATATAATTTTTAAAATTATTCGTATGTGTATTATAGCAATAAACGTTTCGATCGCGATGGATCATTCGCAATAATAAAAACATACATAATAAATAACGGTTGGAAAATAAACAAAACAGAATACAATAAATATTTCGCTTTCTAAGGTAAACGCTGATAAAAATAATTATCGTAACATTACAATTATAATGGAAAGAACGCGAATGATAACTACTTGCAGTCAATTATTATATGCTTCTGGTGTCAATTTGATAAAAGAAATGAGAATCTTTCGATTATAAGTGAATGGAGAACGCAAACATGAGTATGATCCTGTAGAAAACACATGTAATATAAATGAAAATATAGCGCAAGATTGAAATAATATAACTGAAATAATATAACTGAAATAAATAATATAACAAATAATATAACAAATTTATAACGTTAGAAAACGAGATGATTAAAGACTAGCATACAGACAATGTAATATGTGAGATAATACTTAGCAAAATTAATGAAGATTAAGATTGCAAAAAAAATTTTGTTTATTTCTATATTAAGTGAAAAGTTTTTTATTTTAGATATAGTAACAGCTAAAATAAATATGTATGTAACATACCTTTAATGTAACATACCTTAAGTCAAAAGTTGAAATAAAAGGAGTTTCGGATACACACAATGCGTTAAACTTAAAGACAATGCGAAAAGAAATAAAATTATTCTTATCTCCCCCGATGTTCAAGACAAAATGAAAATCACAAAAATGACATTCGAAGGAAGGAAAATAAGGGTTAGTTGGAAAGTGGTAGAAGGAGGAAAATATTAGGTGTACAACTTTGCTTCCGCCGTTTTCCTATAGATGGTTTTAGCGGTAAGTGGTGGTCGAAATAAATAGATCATAGACGTCATACAATAAACTTGGGCATCTGTCAACATAACCCCATAGAAACATTAGTCGATTTGTGTCTCATAAAGTTATTCTCGATTGAAAATGTCAGTTTACGAGCCAAATTCTCGTCATTTGCGGGAGGTTTTAATTTTTTGCTTCAATATGAAGAAATCTGCAGCTGAGGCTCATCGAATGCTCTCAAATACTTATGGTGAGGCCGCTATTAGTGAAAGAAGGTGTCGTGAGTTTCAACGCTTCAAGAACGGTGATTTTGACGTCCAAGGTTATGCTCTGTATTTGGTGGGACCAGCTCGGCGTAGTGTATTATGAACTGTTAAAACCGACTGAAACAATCACAGGCGATCGGTATCGAACGCAATTGATGCGTTTGAGCCGAGCATTGAAAGACAAATGGCCGCAATACAACGAGAGACACGATAAAGTGATTTTGTAGCATGACAATGCTCGACCCCATGTTGCGAAAGTGGTCAAGACATACTTGAAAACGTTGAAATGGGAAGTCCTATCCCACCCGCCGTATTCTCCAGACGTTGCTCCCTCTGACTATCACTTGTTTCGATCAATGGCACACGGTCTGGCTGACCAGCACTTCCGGTCTTATGAAGAAGTAAAAAATTAGATCGATTCGTGGATAGCCTCAAAAGATGACCAGTTTTTTCGACGCGGGATTCGTACGCTACCCGAAAGATGGGAGAAAGTAGTGGCCAGCGATGGACAATACTTTGAATCATAAATGTATAACCAGTTTTTTACAATAAAGCCTCGAATTTCGGAAAAAAACGGCGGAAGCAAAGTTATATACCTAATAAGAGAGGATAGAAATGTGGATGAAACTATGGAAGGAATAATAAAGACAAGAAAGAATTAAGAAAGAGAAAGAGATTGAATAATAGGTAGATAGGATTCAGACAAAGGAAAGGAACGTTTTAGAATATATCTTTAGACATGATTTAGACACAGCCCCAAATATTCGAAATGGCAGTGACATAGTATTGAACATCCTATATGTATATAAAAAATAAGAAAACTCAAATACTCTTATACATTGATTAAATTTGATTGACGTACTATTACATAATTTGTACTCATTTTGTATACGTTGATGTAATTTAAATTTCGATACATATAATGCGCTTACATTATTTAATTTGTGACACAGAAAAAAATATAATAACATAAATTCTACACTGAAAATGGTATTGAAAAGTATGGAGAGATCACTGAAATATAATTCTATTAGAACGAGCCCTGTGCTGCCTTTGTTAAAAGTGATCCGAGAGAGAGAGAGTGTTCTCTTTCATAAACAAATGAAAATATCACGAAAATGGAATCTTCGTCTTTTTCAAACTTTATACTTGACTATAATTGCGTATGTGCATCGGTAATACACAGTCGCATAGCTAAGTATAGATTAAAAAAGGATGATATCACTTGAAATACTCTTTGGTTACGTTCAGCGGACTCAACAGTTAAGTAAGCTCACTGCTACAATGCTGATGTATTCTACCTAAAATGTTTATTGGCTGATCTAAAAGAATATACCAATAACAGCGAGTGCTCAACTATTGAGTCCGCAGTCTTTATCATATCGCGAAATTAGCGGCAGAATTCATTCCAGTAGCATATTTCAGCGAAAAGGATACACGAAAAGAGCTCTGGCACAGTGATGCGAATTCCGGACCGCTTGCAGTGTTAATTGCGACGCTCGAGTCAGTTTTTTTTTCTGTTTTTTCTTTCTCTCTCTCTCTCTCTCTCTCTCTCTCTCTCTCTCTCTCTCTCTCTGATATCATGACATTCTGCGTGTGGACCTTTTGCTAGCCTCAGTGATAGATTTTAATTAGTATTCAATAAGATTAATAATCACTTTATGTTTACTGCAAGATCGGCATCGATTGCTCATGTCGTTAGATAATTGCTCGCGTCGACAAATAAACGCTTATATTGTAGATTTTTTTAGTTTCTCATATTTTAACCTAGTAATATGATACCAATATCCGAGTCGTCATGCGCACGTCTCTACTCCTTTAATCCATACGTTTCAAATATTCATTTGAGTTTATATTAAACTGCCTTATGACTTGTGAGTCAGAAACAATGAGTAGCATTTGTTTGTGAATTTAGTGATTTCCCGCCAATTTTCCTTCGTCATTTATTAATTAATTAGTCATTGCCAGCGCTCAGACAAGCTCGGCGCCACATTGGACACAGCAGCCACAACATAGCTACTGATTGGTGATCCTGACGTGAAATTTGCATTGCGTTCCGTTTAACCTAACGCGCGCGTTTTAACAAGCCGCAAACATGACTAGTGGCTCAAGCGATCCTCTCTTAGATCAGGAAAGTGTGCATCATTGCGTATACTTGCGCTTGCGCTTGAGTTGGAATCAGATCCATGCCGTTCTAAAATGAATTGAAGCCAAACCTATGTACATGATTTGTACAAATGAAAACTCAATTACTCATCGCGGGTATAACTGTAGATGAGATGAAATACAATTATGTAATACAGTGCCTTGACAACAGTTCATAACAAGGTTGTATTAACAGCTACCAAACACGAACTCGAAAAGCTCCTAGCAACTAACAGACCGAATAACAGATGTCCTACTCGCTGGCGTTAACGCTCGCAGTAGTTACACCGATAAAAGCCAATTCGGCAGATTCGCAAATGTCCGCGCTTCTAGATCGGATGGAGAAATTGAAAATTCGTTTATTGTGACAAGTTACAGGCCTCGTGGAATTCTCATCGCAGAAACCATTCAAGATCGCAATCGGAGAGCAAGCCCTGCTAGTATCATCGATGCTTTAGCGGCAAAAATACCAAGTGTATGCAACCCTGCAATTGGAAGCCAGCGAAACAGGAAAACTGGAGGCTAAACTCGGCAGAGTTTGGTAACTCGCCTCATAGTCCGTAGAGACCGTTTCACCGACATCAAATTTTTGGTGGACACTGGAGCGGATGTTTCGACTATTTTCATCCCAACTATTTTCACATTAGCGATTGGGTATTCTATGCTGCAAACGGAACGATCATCCCTACGTATGGACAAAAATTATTCCAGCTTGATTTGAGATCCATCGTGTTTCGTGAATGATCTTTCATAATCGCGTGGATTTTTATTATTGACTCAGATTTTCTAGCACCTTTCAATTTTCTGCCTACTTGTGACATACGGCACAAGCGTTTAATCAATGATAACACGTTTCTTAAAGTCTCTGTTCAGCTTGTCAACAAAGCTATTCCTTGGTTTAACAGCGTTGGCCGGCGATTGTCCATACATGAAGATCCTAAGCAAGTTTCCTGAAATAACGAGGACGTAAATTACGTGCAAACAAATCTCACATGGAGCATGTAATCGAAACAACGGGTCCCCGCGTCAAACAAAGCCAGACGACTCTGTCAGAAAAACTCAAAGCAGCTAAACAAGAGTTTGAGTACATGATGCAACAAGGCTTATGTAAACCAGCCCTTGGGCTAGTCCTCTATATCTCATGCAGAAGAAGAATAGCGATTGGCGTCCGTGTGGAGATTACTGCAAACTCAATGAGGTAACCTTGCCAGATCGTTACTCCAATTCCATTCAATTCTCTTGAAAGATATTTCTAGTATGGCAAAACTTCTTTAGATCTAGTATGCATATCAACAGATTCCAGTCCGCGAATTGGATATTCCTAAAACCGCAATCATTACACCGTTCGGACTTTTCGAATTCCCTTATATGACATTCAGACTTCATAACGCAGCACAAATTTTTCAAAGATTTATGGACCGAGTAACTGCAGAACTTGATTTCTGTTTTACTTATATTGATGACATTTTAATCGCTTTGCAGGAAACACAGCATAAGAAGCATCTAAAAATGTTCGACAGACTTCAACAGCATGGTATAGCAATCAATCCGAATAAATGTGTGTTCGGACAGAAAAATGTCAGTTTTCTGAGACATAATCAACACTGAAGGCATCAAATCTTACCCGAAAAAGTCCAAGTTATCCTTATAAGTTCCTGAATTTCAGGAACAGTCAAAGGACACAGTCAAAGGACAACTTCGACGTTTCTTAGGAATGCTCAATTTCTATAACCGGTTTCTCAAAGACTTCGCAAGCATGCAAGCGCAATTGCTAAATGCAATCTCGGGGTGTAAACACAACAACAAAAATAGAATGGACTCCTAAGCTCAAACAATCCTTTCAATGAGTTAAAGAACATCTCGCTTAAACCTCGCTCGCAGATAGCAAGGCAACACTTTCATTATAAACAGACGAAGCAATCGGTGTGATATTACAACAGCAATGGACTTTTACAACCACTCAGTTTCTTTTCAAGAAAGCTTACGCCTACACAAGCAAAGCATAGCACATATGATAGAGAATTATTAGCTATCTATGCGTTATCAAACATTTTCGATATATGCTATAGGGACAAAACTTTCAAGAGGAAATCGGATCAAATGTCGCCAAGTCAAACCCATTAATTACTTCATTTCGGAGTTCACAACCAATGTACGTCACGTTTCAAACGCTAAAAACATTATAGCCGATGCATTATTTCGCATCGATACTATCGTGATGCCAACTAGTCTTGATATGCAAGAGATTGCAGAAGCTCAAGTCTCGGACGACGAATTGCAGCAACTGAAACAATCTACAATGTCTTTGAAGTTCGAAGTTCGAAAAGTTAGTACCTTATTGGAAATAGCATCCAATATTTACTGTGATACTTCAGAAGAAGAGATAAGATTATACATTCCTGGATCATTATGAAAACGAGTTTTCGACTTGATCAAATGATGCATCAAATGTTCCATCCAAGCGGCAGAGCAACTCACCGGCAAATGCACAGAAATTTGTGGCCCTCCATGGCTGAAGACATTAAAGAGTGGGCCCGCACTTGTCTAACATGTCAGTAATCTAAAATTCATCGGCATAACCATACTTCGTCTACCAAAATACCAGTACCAAATACCCGTTTCAAGCACGTACATATCAATATCGTCGGTCCTCTATTTTCATTCAAAGGTTTCAAATATTTATTAACAATACTTGACCGATTTACTCGTTGGCCGAACCCCATTCCATTACAAGATTGTACTGTAGATATGGTGGCGAAGTGTTTTTCACATACTGGATAGCCAGATTTGGAATTCCACGCCTGATCACAACTGATCAGAACTCGCAATTCGAAGCGCCATTCGATGCATTAAACTCATCGGTTCTAATCGTCAACGATGTCGTTGACAACTGTATACCACAGAATCTAATAGCATCGCTCTTTAAAAACTGCATTAATGTGCCTCAGTGAAACTCAACTTATACACTGTCTTATACACTGTCAGTATTATTCGGATAAGAACTTATTTCAAAGAAGATCTAGACATTTCTGTAGCGGAATTAGTTTACGGCTCAAGTATCGGGTGAGTTTTTCTCCTCTGAAGAGATGCGATCTACGAATTTTCGTCGAGGATTTCCGCGCAAAAATTACGACCTAGATCAACTTCTTATTACATTAAACCTAAGTCATTTAGCCACAGCAGATTAGCCACGCGATCAACGTCAACGGTCGGCGGCCTGACGCAACCGGTAGCAACATAAGCATGAGCTCGTATCCGTGTGGAACATATAAATTTTAATAAATTATATACTCTTTCCATTAATAAATACAGAACATTATAAATCGTATTATTATAAAATACGATAGTTGACGAGAGATTAATTGTTTATGATTTTCCATTCGTGTACAACGGTGAATGAATTCGATTCGCAAGAAATTGACATGATCGGGCGCGTAAGGTGAAATCGGAAATAAATACTCTAATTAATAGTAAACATATATATTAGGTCAAATATATTTTTATATTATTTTTTAAAATTATTCGTATGTATAATTTTCAAGCAATAGCTGTAGGAAAAAAAACTGATTCACATGTTTAATGATGTTGCGTTTATAAATACGCTTCATATCGATCAATATTTTATATAAAATGTTTCTTTCTAATTATCACATCCGCATTTAAAATTCTGTTAATGAATAAAATTTCGAAAACGAAATTAATAAGATTAATACAATAATAATAAAATAAATTTTTTTTAATGTGAATCTTTCATCGATTAAGTCGAATACTTATCATACATATCGAATCATTATTTTTCCTACAATTTTTGATTTTAAGGTACACGAATAATTCCAATTGTTATTCGAAAATATATTATTTGACTTATATAGATAATTAATTGTGTTTATACAGATAATTAATATAAATAAATTGTGAACATTTCCCAATCAATATTGCAATAAAATTAAATTTAACAATTAAAAGGTAATACCATTTTGAGAGTCTAAAAATCATAAGCAACTTTAGGAATATTTTTTACTAAACAATGGAAGAAGTAATGAAAAGTTTATTTTAAGGCTTGCACAGTTCAATCCTTTAGGAACAAAATCGTATATTAATCTTCTTTTTTTTTTTACAAAATTATGGAACCATTTTACTGATTGCCTTTTATCAAATCGGTGTTGCAGAGATCTACCATTTTGTTCGACTAGAAGCAAAAAACAAAATTTTTTTTTTTCACATAATATTTATTAAAGAGGTACATATGAATACCTCGAAATATTAATTTTTATATAAAAATAAAGAATGTTTGAAAAAAAATCGCTCATTTTTAGTCGCAAAACTTTTTTTTTTTCAAATATTTGTCATTTTCATAAAAATCAATATTTTGAAAGTATCCGTTAGTATTCTTTTAGTAAATATGTAAAAAAAAAATTTGATTTCTTATACTTATTCCAATTGAGTGATCCCACAACGATTTGACAATAGGGCAATTAGTGAAACGTGTCACAATTGTGTTAAAAGAAAAATTATAATAAATGTAAAATTTTTATCCCGAATGAATTATATTGCAAATTATACCGCAAATGCTTTAAAACAAACTTTGTTTTATTTTCATTGTTTTTCCATTATTTTCTGAGAAAAATATTTCTCAAAGTAATTTATAATTAGATTAAAGATGGTGTAACCTTTTAATTGCTAAATTTAATTTCATTATAACATCTTCTTAAATTAAAAAACATACATATTGGTCAAGAGTGGATACTTTCACAATCACAAATGTTGCGTATTTCGTAGAAGATGCACTACAATAATATCTACACTTCATTTTATTGCGATTAATATTTAAAATATAATTTAAAATATATAGGAAAATAGAGAGAGATATTTTGATAATAATATCACTCATTCGACAACCCCAGAATCTTGAGAACACAAGAGTTCATCGTGTGGCTTCTTTACCGCATTAGTAAACATCAAACTCAATTATGGTAGTTGATGCAGTTGAGTAAATAAAATGCGCGGACAGTACGCTCTATGCTGATAATTCCCGAAAATCCTTTTCTCTTTTTTCCCCTTAATATACTTCGGTGATATAAATAGTTCAATTAATTATCTGTATAAGTATAAGTCAAATAATATATTTTCAAATAACAATTGGAATTATTCGTGTACCTTAAAATCAAAAATTGTAGGAAAAATAATGATTCGATATGTATGATATGTATTCGACTTAATTGATGAAAGATTCACATATAATAATATTTTTATTTAAAATTTCAACTTAAAATATTTTCCTTTTTGTACTTTCTACTTATCCTGTTCTGTTTTTATATAATAATTTTTTACTCGTAGCTCTCTTTTTTCTTTGTTTTTCTGAAATTTATGAGCCTTATTACTAATCAGATAATTCAATTTTTCTACAAATCGCATTTCTAGTGATATGTGCTTTTCAAAAGCAATTTTTTATAATAAAATCAGAAAATATTTCAATAAATGTACAATAGTATTAATTCTGAAGAATAAATTTATTCCCAAGGATAAAGCATGTATGTATATATCCCGAGCAAATATTATCAGCCACAAATATTATTCACACATTAACATAATAATAGAGTCGCTTGATAAGTTAATCACGAATTAAGTTAATTGATGCAGTGATTCTTTTCAATTCAAAGTCCGAATCAATTAATTGAAATCGATTAAAAAAGACGGTATAAAATTTATCAATAAAGTTCGAGCGTTAATTTATTCCTGCGTGCACATTAGGCATAAATACATCATCGATCACACATAATTAATATTTCGATAAATCATTTTCAGCAGCTTAATTGCTTATCGTCTTATCCGATAATGATCTTATCCAAACTCGATATTATATAATCTTTTGATTTCATATTCAAAATAAATATAAAATTTAGTTAATGACTGTCAAATGGCCGTCAAATAATAGAATTAATAAATTTTTTTATTTGAAATATAAAAATGGGTTGCATTAATTATAAAAAAAACAATAATTAGAAATTCAGAACTAATGAGAGTTAATGTCTAACATTAATGTAAGAACGAGTTAGGAAATGCAGATAATATTCAAGTGTTGGCGGTTGTCTTCATTTATTGTATCGAACGTTTCGACTCAGTTTGGAGTCATCTTCAGCGAAAAAGGAGAATATAATATTCGTTGAAAGTAAGTCACTCGCAGATTGACAGAAATGCAGTAATCAATACATTATATACAATAAATTATTACAATTTTACTGTTAGTTCAATAATTAAAAAATAAAGAAATAACCGTGACTCAACAGGAAACAAAGAAGTTCACAAACATTAATTCACAATTTTCATAAGATATAAATTAAAACAAATCGTTCCTCAAATTAATATCGTGTTAATATCGTTCATCTTGATGCGTCGTTTGAAATTGAACGTTACAAAGTGATAAGGGAACTTTTAAACAAGCAATGACAATAAATAATAATAAGAAAATCAACCTATAACCAATTCAAATCTCAATATTGTTTTAATATGTCTAATAATAAGAAAGCATATGAGTAGTGCAAGCAATCCGTGTCTGTTTTTAAGTTAAGTCCATTTTTCATGTATTGTATGTAATTGTTTAATTATTATATCATAAAAACGACTGTTAACTAAAAGACTACATAATATTATTAGGTGTACAACTTTGCTTCCGCCGTTTTCCTATAGATGGCTTTAGCGGTAAATGGTGGTCGAAATAAATAGATCATAGATGTCATACAATAAACTTGGGCATCTGTCAACATAACCCCATAGAAACATTAGTCGATTTGTGTCTGCATCATAAAGTTATTCTCGATTGAAAATGTCAATTTACGAGCCAAATTCTTCATTTGCGGGAGGTTTTAATTTTTTGCTTCAATATGAAGAAATCTGTGGCTGAGGCTCATCGAATGCTCTCAAATACTTATGGTGAGGCCGCTATTAGTGAAAGAACGTGTCGTGAGTGGTTTCAACGCTTCAAGAACGGTGATTTTGTTGTCCAAGGTCATGCTCTGT
>NW_017259226.1:0-2490 GCF_001594045.1 Atta colombica | reverse complement strand
GATAAAGTGATTTTGCAGCATGACAATGCTCGACCCCATGTTGCGAAAGTCAAGACATACTTGGAAACGTTGAAATGAGAAGTCGTACTCCACCCGCCGTATTCTCCAGACGTTGCTCCCTCTGACTATCACTTGTTTCGATCAATGGCACACGGCCTGGCTGACCAGCACTTCCGGTCTTATGAAGAAGTAAAAAATTGGATTCGTGGATAGCCTCAAAAGATGACCAGTTTTTTCGACGCGGGATTCGTACGCTACCCGAAAGATGGGAGAAAGTAATGGCCAGCGATGGACAATACTTTGAATCATAAATGTATAACCAGTTTTTTACAATAAAGCCTCGAATTTCGGAAAAAAACGGCGGAAGCAAAGTTGTACACCTAATATAAAAAATTATATTTTTATATTATTATAGTAACAATTAAAGAATTATAGTTTTGTAATGTTTCTGGAATATTATAGACATATTACTAACACCTTGCAAGTACTGTTAATTTACATTTCTATAATATCTCTGCAATGTTACATTGCAATCTGCAATATTGCAACATTGCAGCAATATTGTTTCAATCTTCTGTATGTGAACAAAGGTATTGATTTCATTACTTTTTTTTAGTAACGAAGTTACTTTTCCTAGTAAATAACAATAACGATAATTAAATCACAATTTTCAGGAAGTAATAACGAAATTTTACATTATTTTTTTCGTTATTCCGTTGAATATAGAATTATTTTAATAAGGACGCATTTACATTTTGACGAAAAAGCAGAAAGCGGAAAAGCAGTGGCCAATCAGAACTCGTGCTGGTAGTAAGTAGTACAAAAAGTAACTTGTCAATTCTACCTAATAGACAGATGTATTGAACACTAATTACCTATTATTAAACAAAAATTCAAGATTCAGCGATACAAATTAATTATAATTTAAAGTTAAGATATATGTGCTAATGCAAATTAAAATATGTAGCATAATAAAAAACTAATAAAGAACTAATAAAATATAAAAACAAATATACATTAAGGCTCCTGACTAATCGCGGCGACCATGTTGGAATCGTGACGTTAGAAGCGAGGAATGACACGTTAATTTATGTTGCCATTTTTAAATAAAGACAATCTGGATGAAACGAAATGACGAGATCACTTTAAAACACTTGTAAAAATCGATGAAAACTGTCCTTTCCTTCCTTGACAGTCAGTAAATGATCGTAAAAGGCACGTAAAGTTAGCTTATAGTTTCGGGCAGAAACACACGGTCCGACAACTATTGAAACGAGTAACATATACGCTTTTACATATAAAATTCCAAGATAACTTTAGCTTTCATCGATAATTACGATTTTGATAAGTACGAGACAAGTCACATTTTCACGATTAAGCAAATAATAACGAAATGGCACGCAACTTAAATTTCGTTATCAAAATCGTCACTTTTCATGCCTGTTAGTTCAACCTTTTATTATGGACGAAATGCTGTAATAGAATCCCGCTCACTCCTATCTTGCTGGTATATCTCTTGAATGTCGGTAAATGTCGATAATTGACACACTTGTTACATGAAAAGCCATGAAAAGCCAAAAAATAAAGTTATAAGAACATTTTTTGAACACACATTTTAATATTGTTTAAATTTTTAATTGTTTTATTTTTGAAAATAACATGAAAAAAATTTTTTTTAATAAAATTAAAACAATAAATAACAAGAGCAAACAGCTACACAGGATATTGTATGATAGTGAAAGCCATAATTTAATAGTGAAAATCATTAAAAATTTGTTCATTAATAATATAAATTGATCATATATCGTTTCGTCGATCGTTTCGGCCACGATTCGGCCATTCTCAATATGTAAAAAATAAAAATTAATATAAATTATAAATTTCGGTAAAAGCGTATTATTAAAATTGTCAGTTAAGATTATGAAAAAATATAGTCATATGCTTTACACGAACGATTAAATTCATAATTTTAAAAATTATATTTATTATTTTTTTGTAAATTTATAAATTTAATCGTTCATGTAAAGCATATGACTATTTTTTATATACAAACAACTATGATCTTAATAATTGACAATCTTAATAATGGGCTTTTATGTTACACCGAAATTTATGATTTATATTAATTTTTATTTTTACATATTGAGGATGGCCATATCGTGATCAAAACGTATATGATTATTTTATATTGTTAACGAACAAATTTTAAATATATGATTTTCACTAGCTATCTTGTTGAGTGAGACTGTTTGCTCTTGTTATTTATTGTTCATATTTATTAAGTCACATGTAAATCATTCAAAATTGTTCTGCACAATTACCCCGGCTAAGATTGTTGCGTATATATACATATATTTCAAGATTATACATTTTCATGAATTATTTATGTATTGTTTATGTATTAAATTTACACAAATTCTTTTCATGTAGATAATGTAAACTATTATAAATTGAATAATACAATACATAATGAGGTAATTATAACCCAGT
>NW_017259225.1:1220151-1223370 GCF_001594045.1 Atta colombica | reverse complement strand
TACAATAAAGCCTCGAATTTCGGAAAAAAACGGCGGAAGCAAAGTTGTACACCTAATATAATTCTGAGTAACATTCCAAAGTTTTTAACTGATATCTATTATTATTTATAAAAAGTAATTAGCAAGACAAATTCATAAATAAAATATAATTTTCTGACACTGTTATTTTAGTAAGATAATACTGCGAACTTTAGACATGCATTTACATAAATTTCTTAATATCGCTCATAATTTCAATTATTTGTAGAATATCTTATTTCAAGATTACAATCTGGATAATATACAAATTATAAATGAAAATTAAACCAATAAGAATAAATCGAATAAAAGGAATATTATGTCCTATTATTGATAATATATGGCGAAATCAATCAAAATCATCAAAACAGGGTTTTTTTTTGCAAATTTATCAAAATGTAGTCTGTTTATTTACGTATCGTTTGTCTAATAAAAATACAAAATGTTGTTATACAGTACGCACATTGAACGCATTGAAATATGCAATAGGCAATTATTAAATTACGATTCATTCTTGTGCAATTCTTGCTTAAGGGATTCAATCGGCAAAAGATTAGCAGCGATGCATGTGTATAATATCGAATCACGAATATGATTTCTGACCGTCGAATACGACATACATTATCAAGCACATCGAGACGCAAATCCCTTAAGCCAATTTACGTGGCTAACTCACGATTTTATCCTCTTGATAACGGGACGACGGATAATGATGAAAAAACGCGGTAAGCACCGAAGGGTACTATCCGCCGCATGGAAGTCCGTCTTCTTCTTTTGTCGTTGAGACCAACTGTGCCATGGGTGCTACCCAGAGCTTTTTCGTTCCCCGAGTGACGTAACCTATTAAAGAAGGAAGAAATAAAAAAAAGTTTGCTGAGCGAATCTTTGAGCCCGATGGGCTGCGGGCTCGATCATCAATCTTCGTGGCAGACCGGAAGGTTTTTTTAACGCGTTCGCGCTGCGTAAAACGCTTTTCCTGGGGGCACGGCGTTTCGAAATCCGTCACGAGTAGTATCATAATTATCGTTCGAACGAATCGATATGAACACGGACGATTCACCATGAATATTGAAGTTAGATAGGTGACAAATGAAAAAGATAGGAAAACACTTGTGTTGTTTACTACAACAACAGGGTTGCAGGCAGACAAACATAGAAAGAAAACATTGTAGAGAAAAAAAATAGTTGTGCACTTTTAATGAAGAACGAGAAGAATTAGCACATGCATCACATAGAATTAATGGAACAAAGTTACCTTGAGATGCGGAACGTAATCTTTTAATTAAAGCGTCTCATTATAAACGGGGACTCTACTTCGTAACGCAACTGCGAAGATGCGAAATGCGGCTTCTCCAGATTCTTATTATTATGCGATACTAAATTATCCGCCACGTATCGCAGAATTTGAAATTCCGTAACAATTAAAAATTTTCACATTAAGACACCTTATCGAAAGAATACATATACATTTTTTATTAAAAAAAAATAGTAGGTAACAGCGTTTAATTTAATAAATTAGCAGAGAAAAATATTTTTGTAATGTTGCACAAACGAGGAAAGTTTAATAAGCTGTGATTTGAAATTTAATTGTTTTTAATATACTTTTTGTCTTAAATTTCTTATAAATTTGTGCTTTTTTTTTCATTTTATAAATATCCTCGAATTGTGCTTTATATTTGACACACAAGATATAGTTACTAGGATCGTAGTGTTAAGTATCACGAAAGATAAAGAGAGCCGAGAAGCCGCAAGTGAGGGCGGCAGGCTAATCTTGAAGGACCTAAGTAAACCGCTTCTAATGGATCTTGTCACTGGGCTTCAGGTTGCCCGCGTTTTGTGTACTTCACTCTGGTGGACCACGCCATGACGTTAATAACGGGGGAATCTAGTGTGAAGGGGTGACATAGTGTTGTGATAGCTGAGGAAACGACGGAAGCTTCTGCGAGATTCTTGTGGGATCCTCGTGAAATTAATGAGACTGTCAGAATGTCTCGAAGATAAGCGGCATTGTTGGTGTCCTTTTCCTCCCTTTTCTTTATTATACTTTTCTATTTATGCATTGCAATGAACACGTTGCTATAACGTTAAGAAGTTTGTTGGAAACCTAATGACGCTGTTGCATCGTTAATTATATACGCGCAAAAATGTCTTAATAGAGTATCATGGAACTATTTCGATTAATCTTTCGACTTATTGCTGAAACTTTACAGTTGTTGATGTGTAGAAATTTACAAGTATCGTAGGAAAAGCGACAGGCACGCCCTGTACATCAGGAAAAGCGCGCGTAGCAATCAGAGTTTGTCCAAAGTTACGGAAACATAGAACGTTGCGCCTATGTACTCAAACTCGACGAGTTTTCGAAGCTTCGTGCTCTCAACGGTAACATCTTTCCTCAGGGATTTGAGTTTTTTGTTTCAAATCCGCAAGAATTCTCAACCAACTCAAACTGATATGTACAACAACTCGAGTAATTGATTGTAAATTAAAGAAATAACAAATGTACTTGTTTCTTAATAGTAATTATTAGATTTATTGGATAACAATGTGACTGATGGAATACGGGAAAATAATGACAATTACATGTTAGATATCAAAAAAGCAATGATAACCTAAAATTTGATATAATTTGACATTATGAGTTTATCAATATAAAGATAAGTATGATTTAAAAAATATAATATTACATGAATAATTTAAAAAAAAATTAAATATGTTATTAGAAATAAATATATTTTTATAAAATGTTTAACTTTTTTAAATTTAGAAGTAAAAACACATAAAATAAAGTGTATATACAAATGTAGATTTCGAAATGTTTAGGGATTGCATCTATTGATTTGTTTATCCTTAAACTTTTATTCTTTCTCTTCTTTCTCTCTCTCTCTCTCTCTCTCTCTCTTTCATACTCTTAGATCTTTTTAATAGATATTTATGATGTCGAAACATTTCTTGTATGAGGAAGGTATGATCCCCTTTCACAGCTCCGACGTCGGCTTCGAACGACTGCCTGTACCTAGAATCCTCATCAACAAACTTCCCCGTCGTCGAATTACCGTCGATTCTAATAAGGCCTCGTCCCCATTGACACGGGGTAGGCAAAGGCATCCGGGGCGTGGCCTGGAAGGAGCACTGCCTCGAGGTGCCTTGCTTCGGTAAAGGTATCGGCGTCGTGCCTCTTCGGCGATTCATCCTGCCGCCGTC
>NW_017259225.1:1207408-1220051 GCF_001594045.1 Atta colombica | reverse complement strand
ATATATATATATATATATATATATCGCGCACATATCTTGAACTTGGGATTCTAGGAAGATGACGGATGCAGATATATTCGATCGTGAATAAGGAATTCTGTCGTTCCCTAATCCTATTCGGTTTAGTTGAATGTTAACTCTTAAGCACAAACGGACACCGTTCCTTTCACGAAGTAATGTTACTTTAAACTCACAACACACGTATTTAAATGTTCTGGAAAATGTTCTCGAGCAAAAATAATTGCGAATAAATATACGTTTGTATCTACAATTTTAGTTATTGAAAATTTTAAAATACTTTTAGACACTATTCCAATCTGATTTTTGTAGTTTTATGTATAATGTATATGTATATTTTTCGCAATAAGAGAGTCGAAACATTTTAACTTGAAGAATATCGAGATAATTAAACCGTGTTAAGAAATAGTAGTGATGCCAGTATATTTTTTTTCCGCTAACAACCTATCATACTTGACTCACAAATGGGTCGTGAATAATAACTCAACGCCGTAACAATTCATCGTTTATGTTATCATACTTCTCTCTTTTTCTTTCTGTCTTTCTCTTTTTTTTCTCTAGTTTTTTTTTCTTTATCTCGTATCAAAACATCAAAAAGTGAAAATTTCTCCGTTGATGCATAACGAATCTGTGGTGAGAGATGCTTAATGAGTACTCCGCAGTAGTTGTAAGTGCAATAATTTTGTTGAATTGGTACGTCCAATTGAACAGATCGGAGATTGAAAAGGAGATAGAAGAGGAGAAAGAGGAGGAAGAAAAGGAGAAAGTGATGGTAGAGAACAGGGCCACAAGGATGTGCCTCACAATATCTGAGCTATCAATTGTCGCACTGCGGTAGTGGTGTAGGCAGAGGTGTAGTCAGCCAGTCGCGCGGCTGACTAGTAACGGGATGCAACTGTCAGCAGGACGGAAAGAGCAAAAGAGAAGAACATCGAAAGGGGGTGGTTAACGGAGATGCAAGAGAGGGTGACGTGAGTGGCTACCAGAGAATCGTCGCTTACGATCGCAGCTTGTTCCCATCGAATCCTTCTCTCTCCAATAGCATTCCGTGGCACTCTAACAATTCTATCCTTGTCTCTCTCTCTCTCTCTCTCTCTCTCTCTCTCTCTCGTGCTCTTTCTCTTTCTCTTCAGCGTTCACTGTTTCCGTTGCACTCCCCAGACATACCTCATTCCACCTCCTTCATTCCCATCTCTTTCCATGTCCAGATACTTCCTACATAAGCCTGCCTCCTTCTTGTCTTCTATTCTCTGTCGCTCTCTCAATCTCCACTCCTCTCCTCTCGAGCCTCCACTCGACTCCCAAATACTGCAATTTCAGCCTTGTCGCCACTACGGTACTTCAACTACGAAATGATAAATTCCTGGCCCGTCTGCCTCGCTTCGTCGCGTCGCGTCGTTCCTTTCCTCCGCCTCTCCGTACCGCAGCGTCCTCGTTCCGCCGACAACCATTTCGTGTTTCCAGCGTGGTTAAGCTCGTTCGCTCAATTGACTCGATTGACTAGATTGCTACCTTCCTAACTTGCGTTTCTTCACCTCTATTGCGTCTCTATAAAGACACTATTGTGTGATAGAATAGTAGAATTAAAGTTTTTGTTGTCTTTCAGAGTATATAACGATGCTTAGCATTCTTTAATGAAACTTCATCTTATCTATATAAATTGTTTATTTGCATGCCACAGTTTTCTATTATATTATAAAATAGATGTCTTGATATGAATAATATACGATTTGAATAATATACGTTATAATGACAAAGAGTTAGTTTCTTCAAAACTACACTCGTGTGAGTACTTCCGATAGATTCGCAAACATCCGCTTAATCAAGAAAGAATCTTCGCTTTAGTACTAGGGAAGATCTACGCAAACTGCCAAAACTTCGACCTTCTCAGGTCGGCTTGTTCGAGTTTAATCGGCGGGATGCTCTGGCCCGATAGGTGAATCGAGGTTAAACGTGGCATGCTCCTCGAACGAACAATCGGAACTTCCGAGAATAAACAGAGAATGGGCCGGAGGTTTCTATTCGGATCGATTAACAAATATAGATATGTGTGCACACATGACAGGAAGAAGATATAGCGAAAGCTGATAATTGGAAGAATATAAGAGAAGGAGTGAGAAAAAAGAAAACAGAAAGAGAAAAAAGGAGAAAGGCTAAAGATATAGATGATAATAAAAGTATAAGCTGAACTCTCGCGAGAATAGAGGAAGGATGAACGTCTACTGACAGAAACATGGAATTATAGCCCTATAGCCCATCGTTTTCAGAAAGCCCATTAACCCATTTGTTCTCTGTTTGCTTGAAGCACTTTATGTCATATGTACTTGAATTCGCACTCATCGCAATACTGCCACGTTTAACTACGTGTCATTGCTATGAAACTATTAAGCTAGACACTCGATCGGTGCTTATATTTCGTGGCTCCGTTTCATTAGATTCGCGTGAAACGTAAATATTTATCGAATACTCTAGGAACAATAAAATCTTTCTTGCAGGGAATAACTCGGAAAGCAATAATTTCTCTCGTGCTCAAATAAATAATCATGAAATTTTAAACAAATAATTTAGCTATCTTTAATTATGAGATATCCCAAGTAAGTCGTTATTAAATATTTGATAAGTGAAAATTATATCGTGAAGAATAGGATTAAATTTAACTTTAATACATTTAAATGTATGTACATTTAATATGTACATTTAAATATTAATCGCGCTTACAGATTTACAGATCCTTAATTTTTTAAAATAAATTCTTGAATTCTTGATATATGTTGAAATCTTTAAATCTTTCTTATTCTTGATAAAAAAAATAAAACGTTTATTTACATTTGTTCCCGGTATAATAAATAATTGTCAGTCAGTACATGGCATAATTGTACGCTCTAACGAAGAAAAATGAAAACATTAGCTCGATCTTTATCTTGATTTTGTCGGTTAATTAACCGTATTCCAAACGTAACTAGGTCCGTATAATGCTCACCGTCCAATCAATATTCCTTGCGAGAGATGGTTACCATATACTTTCCTTTGCTCTTTATATTACCGGTACGTACGTTTCGACGTGTGGCAAACGTGCAAAGTTCTTCACGTGCCTGTATATTTTTGCGAGATGATAAGTTTTTGGAAAATTTAGTGAACCCTTGTGAGACGGCAAATCCACTTTCACGAGTCAAGAAGACGGAAATGTATCATACCGCTGGAAATCTGACTTTTGAAATTCCACGAACGGTCGTATCATAAATTTGCTGAATATGTCTGATATATTTATAGATACGGCTAACGTGTACAGGATTACACGAATCCGTATCACGCACTAAAGTTATTCTCATAACAAGTTCAATAAGTCAAATATATATTCTGATTCATAGTACGTTGCACCGCACGGTGTGACACTGCCAAGTTTTACCAGAGCTTACTATGTATTATTGCGTTAAAATATAATAACAAGTGTCAGTAGTTGGAATTTTGCATAGCATTTAATATTTTTATTTTTTTTAACGACTGGAATTCGATTTTGAGCTAAATGGATGATGGCATTGTGTCGCCTGTGAAAAAATAATATCAATGTAATGCTATGAAGTTTAATACTTGAAATTCTTCCTTCATTCCTTCGTCCGCGATGTCCTTTATTTATTCTCCACGATACGTTCTATATTTTATACTTGACAATCTATACCCTTTGCAATTTTTTGCAATTTATATCAAACACTTCGCCAGCTGTACCTTAACTTACGTTTAATATCTTTTGTTATCTTCAAATTATTCCGATCAATTCCGTAATAACTATCGACACGAACTACAACCGTTTATAGGAAAGGACGTTGGCTACGAAGAGAAGCGAGGAGGAAGATGATTTTTTTCATGCAAGAGGGATGGCGCGACAGAACGGCGGAGAACGAACAAACAGAGAAGACCCCGAAGGGTGGTTCTGTCAGGCTACCTCCATCAATCTTCGGCAAAGGGATGACGCTAATACCCACGAGGAAACGTCTTTGTAGTACCTTTATCCATAGAGCGTTCTGTATTCTACGTTAGAGGGAGTATACCATTTGGAGAAAACGCGGACCGATTTCTAGAATCGATACACAAACGTATGAATTTGTATTAAAGGAAACAAGGAGGAAACAAAATTATTGATTGGCAATTTTTATGTATTTATACGAAGAATATTTTATATAGAGAATCCATACAAAAATTTTCAAATACAATTGTTTCAATTCATATTTTTTTAACTGTCTAGGAAAAAGTTTTATATTATTTAGTATGTTTCAATCTAAATATATTTATTCTTTCTTGAAAGTAAATAATTTTGCTTGTGTATTGCATTCTTAAAAAGATAAGTCTACACTCTTAAATCTTGCTGCTTTTTATATATAGCATTATCCCAGAATGATCATTAAATATTTTATAATATGTACTAATAGAACGGATTAAACTGAATCGAAAAGTCCTTTACTGTTTTGTAATTTTCGCGATTATTTAACAAGACATTAATTACTAAAAATCCTCGAATATTAGTTTTCAGAATTTTTTATCAACAGAATTTTTTAGTACTGCATTTTCTTATTGGCAACTATCTTTTACCAACAAAGAAAATACGATACTAAAATCCTGAAAAAAATTTTCAGAACTCTATGAGAAGAAAAATAATTCTTGTCACTTGCTGTTTTTCTATAAAGTTGATAGTACTTGAGTAAAAAAATTATTGAAAAACCAATATTCGGCGAGTAATTAATATCTTGTTAACTACTGCAAAAATTAGAAAATGGTAGAGGACTTTTTGACTTATAATTAGTCCGCTCTATCAGTACACGAAATTTAGCGATTATTCTGGGACACTCTGAATATGTCATACACACATTGATACTAGGTTTTACTCGATACGTGATGTGATCGTGTGTAATTGCAATTTTGATTTTGATGATTGAGATTATGAAGCATTGCAAGGAAGAGAAAAACTTTCGAAGAATTATTTAAGCTTCGTTCCATGAAATTAAAGAAATCACAGATGCTGCAACCGCGCGAGGAGTAATGCGCAAGATAGTCACAACGAAAGACGGGAACCGTAGAAAAATGGACTTTTCAACTTATTACTCCTAGAGGCAGATTATCCCTGATTGCGTCCGTCCGAAGACCCGTCACGAAGGGAAGAGAGGAAGAGAAAAGGCAAGAATCGCCTCGCGCGATTTATCAATTTCACGGGGACGAAGGAACTTTTTAAATTACAACGCGCTGATCAGTCTCGTCTTTCTCTCATTTCCCTTATCTCCTGTCTTCCTCTGCCAGACGTGCCAACTTCCTTCCCGGTCTTCCTGTCGGAGTAATTTGCCCGACGATGCGTTGTGGAGGCAATAATTATTATGCACCAAATGCCGTTAATCCAATTTATTTTAGCGTTAAACTTCGACGACATCGTTGTAACGTACATCTATACGACATCTGTACTATATGTATAGAAATATATATATATTTATTCGAATTGGATCCACCAATATAATCGATGTGTCTAGGATCACCTGTGCATGTTTGTAAAGACAGAAGTAAGTGAGAAGAATCACACGCAAATAGGATACACGCGTTTCTGAAATTAAGTCTTCATTAACCGAAGAAAAGCGAAATAACACAGTCAATTATAGTATGTATTGCGACAAGCAGTTGATATTCTATTCGTAATAATTAAATTTTAACCAAATCTTTTTTAATAAAGTGAATATCAACATTTATTTCTCATTCAATCAAAGACATGTACAATATTTCAGGAGACACTGCGTGTGTTCTTGGGAGGTGCTCAGAAAAATAGAGAACCATATATTAATGCAACGACACGCGCTCTAGTAGAATCATATTTCGGCCTGTAGGAGGGATTTCTTGCTGTCGAGAGAAAATCATAAATCGTGTGAGACCGTAAGCTCACAGATTCGTATGTCATGTTGTTGCACGTCTCGTGGACGCACGCGTGAGATTCGTCTGTGTGTCGTACTTAAATTTTCTAAACGATTTTCTCAAGACGTTTTGCGCAGGACGATATTTCATTCCTTGTTTCTTTGATTTTTCTGGATTTTTCGATTACTTACATTCGTGTAAGCTTATGAGTTCTTTTATTAATTACATATCTTCTTTGGCAATCTCTTGATTATCAACAGTATTTTTCTTCTTAAATAAGCTTCAAAAATTAAAGTTTGGTTAATATATGGAAACACGCATTGAAACTATAAATTTTTATTATCATTTCATCTTTGGAGTGATCTTTATGTTTGTTTATGACTTAAAAGTTGAAGCTATTTTAAAATATTTATTAGAAATAAGCGATGTAGCGACCTGTCATTCTATTTGAATTTGTTGAACGTCGAAGCTATAAAACTCAAATCGTCAGAGCATTTTCACGTTTGTCGAAAGAGTCTCGTGCGAGTATGCTTTCCCGACGCTACTTCACCAATTTCGACTGGGAAGTCGTCGTTTCGGGAACGAGTTCCGGGCGTCGTCATCCTCGATCCATCGTAAAGAAGTTTTCGAACGGCGCGTAATCGGAAGGATAGCCGAAGGAAGAGTTTTTCAAGCAGGTATATACGCGCGGTACCATTTACTGTGAAAGCCTTTGTTCGATTTCAAGTACCCGTTTCCTACGTCTTTTACGTAGCCGAGCTAGTCCGATACTTTTATCCCACGATGGCGGAAAAGGTGGAATCAGATAAGTGAACCGCCATCGATGGGGAAGCTGCGTCAGACATCACTTTCGAGTTTAAAACCGCTACCTCCAACGCGATCGTAAGATTAAAATGGTAGAAGAGTAAGTTGCCACGGGCAGAAAATTTGTCATTTTCTAGTCTTGGAAAGATTACAATATCCGAATATATTATCTATATAAAATTTAAAAATGTAAATGCTTTTTATAATTATTTTTTAACATTGTTAGAATTGTTGCAGTAATCAACAAAGGATTAAGTAAATTTAATCATATTCCAAAATATTGTGTCAATTAAAGTTCTGTTACTTTCGGAGTACTTCCACTTCGATATCTTTCCGTCACATCTAGAAAATTAAATTAATCTTGCAATAAATTGCTTGCCTGACACTAATTGCCACTAATTGCCTTAGAACCCTTAATTAAAACGGATAATTTTCACATTGTTTGTCAACTTAGTGTTGAGAAAACTGTATCTTTATATCCGTTAATGAAATATTCCGGTTACTTTGTTCCGCTTTTCCCAACACAGTTTCACAATTTCTATGTTAGATTTACCTAGAACTGTCCCTATTTTAACATATTGCAGTTTTTAATTTTTTATATTTTCTCCAATGTTTTGCGCGCACATAATAGTGCTCGTTAAGCGTCTCGTTTTTACTTGAAGAAAATAAAACCAGACGCAGTGTGAATACGCTAAATGTTTATTTCAATATCACTCGTGTGATCCGTTGTTATTTGCTTTTGGATGGGTAGCTTATATTTCCTGGTATGGAACGTGCCTCGCAGTTGGTTTCAAGGATCACGGAAACCACGAAGCTTGATTACATTCCACTATATTTATGGTGGAATCCTCATTTTATTGAGAGAAATCTCTTTTACGCTATAATATTTCGATGAAGAGAATAGAGTGTATTTATAAAGTCTATAGGAGATTATTTTTCATAAAAAACTCTATAGTGCTATACTGGAATACGTAATCTGATAGTTTATTAATGGTAGTTAGCAAACAAAAATAGATAATAAATTTAAGAGATAGAATGTGAAGTGAATTGAAGATTAACTTCTACTAAAGGAACATTTATTTTTGCTTTACATACTCGCACACACTCTAATGTTTTATCGCTACTTAAAATGCTATTACATTGTCCGTTTATTTAAAAAATTGCAATTTTCTAAGACAAGATTTGATAGATCTGACTTTGAAGCGATTATTTGGATAGTTCGATTTTGTTAATGTATGCATCGTGTATTATATGTAGAGTCCGATCAAAACTTTTACCGAAATTGAAAACGAACACTCATTACGTGTCAGTTTTAACTAAAACCATATAGCTCTTCTTTATAAATAATTAATTTTAATATGTGTTTAATTTAATTAATTATTGTTTCAATAATTAAATATCATAATGTTTTGTGAAGAAAAAGAAATATTCTTTAGCCAAAATTGACACGCAATCGAAATTTCGGTTTTCGATTTCGATCGAAATTTAATTATTGTTCAATAAATTATGATATTTATAAAGAAAAAATATATGATATATGTCTATATGGCCTTCATAGAATTCCTATTTTTTAAATTTTGGTTTCGGTTTCGGTTGAAATTGACACGAGTGTTTCGGTTCAATTTCGGCAAAAGTTTCGGTCAGACTTTAATTATATGCGATGAAATGAAAATGTTTGTTTTGCATTTTTCGCATATCGAAACAAATGAACAAGAGTATGAACGCGCAATAAGATACAGAAAGGGAAAAGAGTAACGTAGTAGTAGCATGAAGCATTATGCAGGGGTGTGGATAAGAAAGGCTGAAGGAACGGTATAGAGAGCAGTTGGCGTGTAAGGCGACATAGAGAACACGAGAGGAGGAAGAGAAGAGGAAGAGACAAGGGGATGGCGCACGTCTGGAGAGGATCAGGAAACGAAAAAAAGAAGAGACGGAGAAAAATTGGCTGCAGGTAACGGGATTAAGAGTGCTACTGCACGCCCGTTACCGGGATCATCCCGCAAGAAACTTTGCACTTGCCAACTTTTAATGCTGCGCCACAGAATCCTATCCTGCGCCGGTCGCTTCTTCCTGTCTCTCCCTTTGGCATTTTCTTCTCCCCTTTTCCCTCTTACCCCTCGCGTTCGTTTCGCGCATACTTCTCGGCTACCGGGGAATTTAGCTTAGAACGATTCTTGCTGCAAACTTTACCCGTCGCGAAAGAGCGACTCGATCTTTACAACGGACGGTGCGACGCAAGTTCTGGCGAATATCGATGCATCCTGTTTTTGCTCGGTTTTGCCTGCGACTGTCGCGGATATTTTCAGATATTTCCTCCAAGTACTTTCTCGGAAGTGCTTTCGACGGATACGGGAAAAGAGGGTAAAAAAAAGGGGTACTTTTGATAAGTGGCCGATTTGGAACTCTCGCGAGCAGACGCCCCGTCGCCAACGATAGAGGAGAAGAAGGAGAAAAGAATATTTCGCGCATCGAACCGATTTGAATGAACCGAATGCCGCGATTTGGATAAGTTGGATAAGGGGTAAAGCTGTCAAAGAACTTTCCGTCGTTTCTTCGCTTAAGTCCGCTTTCAGGTCCGACTTTCAGGCACGGGCAAATTCGATTCTAATCTCGATCTCTCACCCGACGCTTTCTAAACGTCTAAAGGAGTCAATCGACGCTGGCCGACGCGACGCGACGTTCTCGTACTCTTCTTTTCGTTGCCTTTTACTATCCAACGATTCTCCATCCGGGTAAGATAGGACTGCAGAAAAGCAAATGGAAAGGAAGGAAGGAAGAGACCGACGGAGAACGCGGTCGTGTCGATGCGAAAATACTGCAGCGATCTTGGAAATGAAGTCGCCGATACCTACTTCCATGCGTCTCGGTATCTTCGATTTTGCTAGCGATTTAGCTTCGTAATGGTTCTATCGAACCCGAGAAAAACGAAAAGATATAACATATAACCGTGTAAGAAAGGGGTGAAATTGGGAATATTGTAGAATATCCTTGTAGAATATCCAGTGACTCTATCAGAGATACGAGATACGTGTCAGAGTTTTATCATTTATTCAGTTTGAACATATATATATATATATGTGGCGCCAAACACAACGACTATAGTTTGGTGGTAGAAAGATGTTTGCCGATTTTATTGCAATATATGAGGAATATAATATGTAAAATAATGAGAACATTTATTAAAATATTTAATAGAATATATTTAAGAGAGAGAGAGAGAGAGAGAGAGAGAGAGAGAGAGAGAGAGAGAGAATTTCCCTTTGAGAGATCCCCTCTTTAATTTTGATGAATATAAACATAACGTGAAAATATGTACGTATAAAATTAGAATGAATTTATAATATTAGAAATATAAATTTTATTTCAAAAAATCTTATCATGAAATAAGTAGTGGAAAAATATAAAAGAATTTTTGAAAAATTTACATGATTTTTGTATTTTCTCATATACGAAAATAAAATATTAAAATGTTCTGCTTAAGCTCCATCTATTCCATCTGCATACAGCTATTATGTCGTAAAAGATATAAGATATTTTACGAGCAATTTTCTTATCTATACTATATCTGCTATTTATAAGATTATTTTAATAAGAGTATTCTGGTTGCTCTCAATATTCGCATAT
Organism: Atta colombica; assembly: GCF_001594045.1. NCBI lineage: Eukaryota > Metazoa > Arthropoda > Insecta > Hymenoptera > Formicidae > Atta > Atta colombica. The sequence goes on along the minus strand of NW_017259225.1, from coordinate 1,209,722 downwards.
CTATATTCGCACTTATGCTTATTTCAACGAGACTGCCGCGAGCACTTAGACATTGTAGGACGCGTGCACACTCGGAAGATAAGACGGCTGTGTCGTACAATCTTCAGACAGATCATCCGAAAAAGTACGAGCCTCACAAGTACGACAAAACGTTACCGAGAGAACTTTGTACGGTCCCGTGCAAGTTTACAATAAGTAGCGTCGCTTACGAGCCACGAAAACGGACGACGTGAATCGTTTCGCGGCCATAATCCAAGGGGGCGAGCCGGTGTACGATCCTAGATAGGCTCTCCGGCCTTCTTATGATCCCGGGGTCTATGGAGGGATCTAAACAATCTCGCATCCTGCACACGAGATCCTGGCCTCGTAGGCAATAAAGCCCCGGCTTTTGGTAGCTTTGCCTTTTACCCTGTCCGCGTCCTGCGGGTAAAAAGCTACCGACTATTTCATCTGGTTGTATTTTCCTTTACGTGCTACGGTGGGTCATCGTAGAAATCTCGACTCGTTACGGTCCTATCTCTATTCTTTATGTTCCTCCAACCCGTCTCACCCGAAGAATGTACAAAGACGTAATGTTGCTCGAAACGATAATGATTTCGGTGCCAGGCTTATCGGTTTCCTTCTTATTACCGCAAGACGGAGATTTTATACGAAAGGAAACTATTGTGATCGAGGAAAGTAATACAGTTCGTAATAAACGAAAGGCAAAGGAACTGCATTTGAAAAGGGAAACTGTTCTGTGATAATTAATATTAAACAAAAGTTTCTGTAGGAGAGACTTTTACAATAATTACAAACATTAATAGAGATATAGGCTTATTATACATAGTATAAGTAATGTACATATATAGATAATATTTTCTGTCGGACATTCTCGTTTATAATTTAATAAATATGTAAGTTAATAATTAAAATGTCAAATATATAAAGAGAAAATTTAATATAATTGTAATACTTCAATACTGAAAACGAGCAGAAATAGAGAAAAATCGAAATAATGATAAATATGTTATGATGAAGTTAGTGAAATAGTATCTTAAGTAAGTTCTCACTTAATTATTATGTAATTAATACATAGCGTTTACTGTTATACGTTGTTTTCTTAGTTCTCATAATTTCATCATCATGCTTGAAAACAGAGTTTCTCATTAAACAATAAACATATTTTATATCAAATGAATCAATAGAAGATATTTATATCGTTACATAATGCGTATTTGTCGAGAGTGTCCAACTTTTATAACGCAAGAGATACTCTAATTAGATACGTCACAAATTAAGTTTTTTATCAATTGCAGGAAATATAAATGATAAAATGTAAATGATCGCGTAAAAGTAAATCTTCGCTACCAATATACATACTCATTTAGCAAGATTTCATTTACCATATAGCTCTCTAAAGAATCTGTCTTGTTCCATTTGGCACAGTTTTTGTTCGATGAATATTCAATGGAAAACTGGTCGTGCACACGGCACCCCTTTTATATGGCCGTTGATTTCCTCGGGCACGCTGCGTTAGTCGTCGGAATGAGATTTATTATTTTCGAAATCGGCCAATGTGAACAGGATTGGTGGGCGGGTGCGAACGCGCGTTTATCTCGGCACGTTTATCTGTAAATATTTATTCCATCCTAACAATTTCTTCGCCCATTGTGTGGACGCATCATGACCGTATCCGTATGGTATTTTAATACGTGTATAAGGGTGGTATCTTCGTGCGGGAGCGTATATCTCTCGCGCTGCCAGGTCGCGGCATTGAACTTACGGCTTGTACGCTACGTGCCTACGCAACAAGGACACAAAGGTATTAATCCATCAAACTGTCTCGAGAATTCGCTTTCACGCACGCATACCCACTTCCACTCATGATGCACGCACGCACGTCCGTTCCGGGTGTTCCGGGTTCTCTGCCGTGACATTCGCACGTCGCGCGTCGCGCGTCCCGTGACATCACCCGTTTCCTCTTGGAGGAGGGTCGCAACTCGCAACCACTATGGATGCGGGCAAGATCGATCGATCGAACGAGGGAAATGGTACTGACGCTTGCTACTTGACCGTTCCATTCGCGTTTGTCATCCCTGCCAAGTGGAGTACCCCTGATATTAACTCGACACGCACGTAGCTTCCACGTGAAGCACGAGGGAAGGTCTTATGCTCAGATTTTATTGATTGATGCAATTACCGCTATGCGTATGTGCTACAATCCCTACATACCAGAGTGATGCGAGCAACATCCGTAGAGCACTAAGAGCCAATGTCTTACTCGATTTTATAATAACAATAAGATGAGAGGACTTTTAAAATCAGTTTAATT
>NW_017259225.1:1202455-1207308 GCF_001594045.1 Atta colombica | reverse complement strand
TATATCTCTTTTGCAATTTTTGTCATTATTATGTGAACTTTTTAATTTTGATACTTTTTAAAAATATTTATTCTCTTACAACATTCTTTAGACTATCCTAAATTAACATTTAAAAATATGTTTATAAAAAATAATTTATATTACTGGCAACCTTTGAAAGAGATTATGACTGCATAACAAAAATTATATCTCGATTCGGGATTTCGCGCAAATTTGTTCCTTACCGTTCAGATACCATAGACTGCAAAGCATATGGCGTTATGACTCTCATACCTTTTATAAGTATTATCTTTATCGCTATATAAGCCTTTACCTTGTTTCCACACGCTGGTGTCTAGAACAGTGCCATGCCATATCGTTAGCACATTGTTCGTGGTTGCGCTTGGGTCGAGATATAAATCGAGATACAGATTCGATCGTTTGATCGCAAATAGGAAACACAAAATTGTGTCCACTCGTTTTTCCTCTCGAAAGACATCGAGAACAACGTTCTCAATGGTTTATGGATATCACGTATAAAGCGATATCATTGATCTTGCACATTCGTACAAGCTTGCAGAACGCGTACATTACGCTTATATCGCAAATGAACGGAACGAAATCCAGATCTATTTTCGCGAAATCTGTTGCGGACGAAACACAATCTGGTCTGTTTCCCTGCTTCGTTTACTTTTACGCGAAACCGCGAAGGATTTCATTCCCTCTTTGTTCGCCGGGACGAAGATGTGTTCGTCCGACATTCCGTGGCATCGTTTTCCTCATCTCTTTTTATTCCTTCTCTTTCTTTGTACATCAGTACTGAGTATGTATTCGGTATATCGAACGACAATACTGTGTGCGCACGCGATGCCTTCTTCATTCTGCTGCTGGCTCGTAAGCTCTCGCCGAGATTTACGAGGAACGAAAGGTGAGCTTCCATTTTCGCGGTGGCGAGAATAGGCTTCCTATCTTTAAAGTTGTAGAGATACGATTTTGATCGATTTTTCTAAGGATGCGTAAAAGATATTCAATATCGTTTTTGGTCGACACGAAGACGTGTATATATATATATATATAGAGTTATATATATATATATATATATATATAGTTGCGTAATTGAATAGTCTGAATACAAATTTAAATTATTCTTCTATTTTTTTATATTATATTTTTTTTGCAATTTATGTACTTACGCTTCTATATAGTAATAAAGAATGGATGGAATTTAAGAATAAATTGAATTTTTTATTAAAATCCTTCTAAACGCGATAATTTCCATCTGACATTAATTCATTCTCCTAATTTTCTTGTTTGCCGAAAAATAATTCACATTTCTGTGTCTATAATTGTATTTTTTCTATAGTATAATATTTTTAATTTATGTAAACTTTATAATTTTTCATATCAAAAATTGAATATTGATCTTTATATCATATTTTGGTAAATTATTTAGGACATCATTTTGCTGTACTAAAATCTTCTAACGTTATTAATTAAATTATAAGATAATAGAAATATTTTTAAATTTTATGAATTTAAATTAATAAAATAAGACAAAAATATATAGTTTTGTCTAGTATAGATTTGTATTTCGTACATGTGATAAAGATTAAATGCGCGTCTATAAAAAAGTCAATATAGCAAAAAACTGTTTCGCAGTTACATAAGTAACTGGACATTTAAATTGCAAAAATTGTAGTTTTTTTATATTCAAATTGATATATTCAAAAAATTGAAGTGTTTTATATTTAAATTTACATTTAAAATATTTCATGGTATCGCCGTTGTTCGGCGTTCCTGACGGATACGAAGTTTTTATCGCAGCCTAACTAATTTCCGGTCGTCCGTTCTAACTACTACGCGACACTTGATTAGATATTGATCTTGCGTTGATGAGAGAACCTATAGGCAGTAAAAGCAGCGCGGTCCGCGATTCGTCGTATCGTAACGAGCTATGAACAAAACGACGCGACGCATGACAGGTAAATCGAAAGCTTTGGCGCGAAATAATTTGTTCGCACAATGAATCACGGCGCATCGAGGCTGAAATTACGCATTGAACAATAGCGCGTCGATAACTATAACTGTACATTGAACGAAGTGACCCGCATCTAATTAGCGTAATTAACTGGCTGTGTCGTTCCAATGATTTTCTACCGTCTCACTTGCGCACAATAAAATTATCATGTTTTTATCCACAAAAAGAATGTAATATGTAATTAATTTTATAATCTTCTTTTGCATTCAATTTTTCGTAAATCCATTTAGGTAGCTTGAGATATTTTATTGATTTTCCATGGCAATTTTCCATCCTTCGTGTGTTATGATTAAAACGATTACTTTGAAGACATAGAAATTATAAATTATAAATAGGTAGTCAAGTAATTCTTCACGAATTAACCGAATGTCTTTTTTATCGGTTTTTTTATTTGTCGATTTATTTCTATTTTAATTTTAAAATCTGTGTCTGTGTATATATGTGTGTGGTTTTAAGGGTACACATCTACGTACTACATATATGTATATGTATATGCACAAATAAAAATATTTATCTCCTACAATACTTTGAGTATAGATGAGATGTATTAGTAAAGAGATGTGTTAGTAAAATACGACGCGTACCGCGACAATGATAAATGCCGCGTTAATCTAAAACGTATCGATAATTTCGTATTGTGAAGCAATAAAGAGTTGCGGAATAATCATGAAAACAGAATGTCGATGTCGGGCACAGCGAGAGCGCATACAGCAGGAGAGGCCATCACGAGTTCCGATGACATTTCGTCCGGTGCTGGACGCATCATTTCGCGATTAATTCTAGCACAGCATGATACCGAGGCAATGTAGACGAACGACGCGGCGCAATCGTTTTCCGTTTCCAGATGAATAGACGCGTATACAAACATTCGCAGATCAGTTTGCTCTTTCGTCCTCCTCTCTATCTATGGCCTCGTCGCTCCCATCATGCACACCATAAGTCATATAATGCGAGGTACTCCTAAAGCTCGTATCCGCACGACGTAGGTACAATATAACGGGGATAATGGTAGCGTAGAATTCAAATCCCAGGGCATCTCTCCAATCTCTCCATCCATGCAAGCATTTCTCTTTCTGACCCGATATCCCCTTCCTCACTCGGCGTTCTACGATATCGCGACGAGTCTCGTTTCGAGTGGATGATGGATGAACGTACGTGCCCGCATCATGCTTTATAATCAGGTTTCGGGGCATCGTTCATCGTTCATTGGGTTGAGCCTCCAATTGGTCCATTACCTGTATCCCAAAATCAATTGGTTAAATCATGGTGTGCAACATTGCCTATGCTCCGACTGTCTGCTCTTATCTAACCTATCGTACAGTTAGTTATATTTGCTATTTCATTGGAGTTACACGTATACAACAAAGTATATAAATATAAAATATTTAAGAGATTGAGAGAGAGAGAGAGAGAGAGAGAGAATATTTCACTCGTATTTTTAGTGTTCTATGTAGCACCATTCTATGCCGCATCATTGTATCGGGAATGAATCTGGAAACAACTATGTGTATTATCGAGTCAGAGCATCGGACAGGAATAACGCTTCACCTCGGGTGGATCATGTATCACAGACAGAAATCTCGCCACCCAGCGGCGTCCGGGTATTTTAGTTTTATCGAATCTCTTTCTCGCGAGACTTTATACGCGCAGTCCTGACTGCGCGAGCCCGTAGGGTCCACTCGATTTACATCGACTTTATGACTTCAGGGCTTCGCCTTATGCACAGCGTATCGTCAGCAAGAAAGATACGGACAATTGCGATTTCAGATTTCCAATTTTAGAAATGCCTTATTTTTGGACGAAAAAGCTTCTTTAAAAAGTAGATAGGTATACAGATTAGTTTTCGCCGCAGGTTATGATTAGTTTTATATAAATTAGTTCGTGAGATATGCAATTAAATGTAATTATATAATGTAAAGTCAATTGTGAAAATTAACTAATGTAATTTCTTTTAAAAAAATATTACATAATATTTATAACATTATAACATTGATAATATACGAAAAGTAATTGTAGAATATTTCAATTTCTATTTTCATACTCGATCTATATTTGCTGACATCTAAAAGTAAAAATCAAAGAGAATTGGTTTGTTGATCGATTATCGTCAATGGAATGTATTTCGATTTTATCGAATCTCTTCTCTTTCCCAAGGGACTCGATGTTCTCGGTTCAGAGCCTCGTCGATTTATCGCGAAGCTTTATGGCTTCGTGGCTTTAGGATTGCATGCGCACGTGCAAATATACAATCATGGTACAAACGTAATATACTATGTCTCGTGACATCAATAATTGATTATAGAATAACAGTTCAGTCTCTCTGTTCGTTTATTAATAAAAATATTGTGTCTCACGCAAATGTATTTCTGTGTGACTTTGATATTATTTTTATAATTTTGCCACATATTTTAAGATATAAGATATATATATTTATAAACCTCTAAAATGTTTCATGTGTTTTTACAATATAAATTATTTATCTAAGATTAAAATCTTATAATTCTAATTTACATACTTGCGCATTATATTGTATTTATAATATTTTAATAATTTAAATAATGATAAACAATTTATATATTAATGATATGTTAATATGCAGTGCATTTATGTTTCGAACAAAATTTATATACAGAATGTATCTGAAAGTTCCTAATAAAAATTGTGTCCTCTATTTTGTAATTTCCGCAATAATTAAGAGATATTAATTTCTAAAATATTATTATATTATTGCCAAATAAATAGATAAAATCGATGTATAAGATTTTATCTATTTATTTTAAGATATCTTTCAATGCAGTTCTTTGTGAAATATTTTGAAGATGTTTCTTAAAAAAAC
>NW_017259225.1:1199258-1202355 GCF_001594045.1 Atta colombica | reverse complement strand
TATATATATATATATATATATAAACAGGGTCTCACAACTACTGCTTAAGAATGTATCCTTGAGGTAATTTTGAGACGAAAATTGTAATACAAAAATGTCAAGGCTCTAAAAGTTTTTGAATTATAATTGATTATAATTCAAAAACTATTACAGCCTCAATATTTTCACATAAGGATTTTTCGTCTTTAGAATGTTCAAAAGAATTCAGAAATAATAATAGAGGATATATAAAAATAAAATATTTTTTTACTTATAAGCATTTAAAGTTAGTATATAATTGAAAAAATTATTGTAGTCTCTACATTTTCGCAGGAATTTTTGTTAGGATTTTTGTTAAAATTATCTCAACAATATGTCCTTAAGAGGATATGCGATAGTTATGAGACTCCCTGTATATAGTGATATATGTAAAAATTAAAGAGTTTGTTTATTTATAGACAACTTATTATATATTTAGTGCTCGATATAATCATTTGATTTTGATGTTATCTCATGTATGAAGATCGCATAATTTATCTCGTGGTGAATATGACATGGTTAATTTAATGTGAAATGTGAAGTATGAACATACGGATCATCAGAATTATCTCCATTATATCAGTTTCATCAGAATTTAACAAACTAATAACAGAGTTGTGGTAGTTAACATAATAATAAATCAACACCAACCACTACCAATGATCGAATAGTACAACGAGTAATAGTTGAACGCTTGCCTATTCATTATTTGCATACCAATCGATAAGATCGTAAACTCTATTAACTCCTTGTTCCTCCTCACTTCGACCGTTAATAATGCGGTTGCAGCATGGTTGATTGAAAGTCTAATCCGCCACACTTCGCGGAGTGAGGAAGCGTTTTGCAATCCGCGTCCGTCCGAGAACTTTACGGTTTCGCGGCTTCGTGAAACTACGTAAACGTGATGCCATGCCGCAAGCGTGAGAGAGGAGCGACGTCGATATTAAATGCAACCGGGTAAAGCTACGAACTAAACGGCCTCCGACGGCATCGCCATCGTGCCCCGCACCTAAAGAATATAACTACACGGACGATATATATATATATATATATATATATATATGTACACGATTGGTACAAATGTGTGTCCAGTGGTCAGCCGGTTAGTCGAGTGCGCGTCGAACCGTGAAATTACCTTCCGATACTGGATTCCTGTTACAACTACCCTTACCACCGCTCCCGCTATTCTCTATGCGTCCCCTGCCAACGTCACTTTACCACCCTTTCGCGATTTTATCTCATGCTAAAATAGTTACCTTGACCTAACTATTATACATTATCACGAAAATGTCCCTATTATCTCGAAAAATCTCGATCCTGCTTCATTTTTTTTGCAACGAAAATTGCAAGAGTTTCGAAAATTATTCGAGGTACATTTATTTCTTTTTCTTTTTATTTTAAAAGTGAAATTTCCTTTATTACATTACTCGTTTTATCTCGAATCGATAAAACAAAACCACCAATACAAAATTGTTGAAACTAACTCGAAAATTATTCCTCGGATTTCGGAATGCCATTATTAACTGACGAAGCATCCCTTTTGCAAACTATTATTGTGAATGTTCATGGTACACGAAGGTACTACTATTTTCTACAAGACGATACTTTACTTGATAGCGGTCGTTTACTCGCTACCTAAAGTACAAGTTGAAGTTTATCAACACGTAAAATGTTCCTTTTTAACATAGCTCGTCTGAATATTTTTGCAAAGTTATATGCAAATATATGAAAGACACAATATGAGATATCCGACATTGTATAAAAGATATAGTGATAGAGATATTATAGTACCGCGTTTAATATTTCTTCGCGTTATGTCAAATTTCCAATTATGAAGCTTTATTTTACTTTCATCATTGGTGCAAATATAATAGAAATTGTTCGTGGTCTTTAAAGTTTCGCTATTATCGTGCCGAAGTTGGATTTCATAACGAATATACAATATTTTGCCATGATCTCTCTCTCTCAGCGACGAGCTACCCATCGCAAACGTATTCGTTTGTTCAAGAGATAAACGGTGACGATCGCAATTTGATTTTTTGATTGGATCGTACGCTATTCGGACTGGTCAAATTTGTAAATTCAGATGCGTTCGTCATTCTGGCGAAGCCCAGAATACGCCGATAAACCGCGTCGCATCACACAACAAAAAAAATGAGGCTTTTTCGAGCGGGAATTAGTGCCCGATATCGACTATACCATCGCTATTGATCAGGAACGAGTTGTTCGTTATGACTTTATCTTTAGCTAGCGATTGATGAAATTGCGCGCTCGAGATAAATGTCCGCACGAGAAAAATTATCCTGACTGATTGCATTTTTATTCGTTGCAATGAACTTTCAGGTGCAAGCAGTGAAATATGCAAATTTCAGTCATAACAATTTTTTATAACAACATCTCTTCGTTCGAATTTGATTAAGTAATTTGAATACCACGCCATGTTCATTGTATCCGGCGGTTTTTAATACGACTGAACATTCACACGATTACATTAAGACTGAAATTTATGAAAGTCGATAAAACGTAGTAAAATCGTCTTTTGGCTTTTCTTTCAGCTCTACGTAGAGAATTTCCATTTATACTAAATAAGCTTCTCACTTTCCGGAATTAGCGTGCTGCATTCGAAAGTTTAATCCCGTAGGTGTTACGAAACATGGAGGCATTTCTCGAAAAGTATTTCGTAAGTGAATTCTAAACGCGCGTTTAATCGGTACGTATTATTTTCGAAAACGAAATCCGTAATGTAACTTTGTAGGTAAATCTTATTTTAGAGTCAGTGAAATCACGTTGTCATTACCCAAGTTTTATGGCACTACGTTGCCAAGAAAGAACAAAGATTAATGATCTTTCCATGTTAATATCATAATATGTGTGAGTGTCTTGATATAACATTCAAAACTTATGATTTAACTGTATAACTATGGGAGAATGTAATTTTGATTTAACTGATTTAAAGCAGTGCTATCTAAGATTTGTAATTCTGAGCATTAATTTAACATACGACGGCGTTTATGCTTATTGTTCTTTTCTACTTTCTCCATTAAAATAGAAGTTAATAGACACTTAATTATATTGATCA